>NC_060176.1:30163281-30463281 GCF_021184085.1 Oncorhynchus gorbuscha | reverse complement strand
CTAAATTGTCAAAACCCAAATGGTCACAACCATATTTTTAAAGCTTCATTACGGTTATTAACATTATTGTTTTGTTTATTGATTCTTGACTGTTAATCCACTGAATTTCTTTACATTTATTTAAAACAAAACGGTCTTTTACTTTTCCCCGGAAGTCAGAATAATGCACGGCATTGGACAAAACCTCTCCTTTGACCCCAAATGGAAAATGCTACACAGTGGACAAGGTCCTGACCTTAATCCCTCCCCCCACAAAGGTTACAAAGTGACACAGTGTACGACGGAGTGCGCGAGAAGCTTGGTCTGTGAATACAGAGAAATGTGGCCATGGGTCAGAGCCTGATAGTAAAATGCTAAAAAGACTCTTACACAACCTGGAGGTGCGTTGGGTCATTTTCCTGTTGAAAAAGAAATGATCATCCCACTAAGCCCACTTTGGGCTCCCGGGTGGCGCACTGAATGCGCCTTAAGCCACACACCTCAAATCAAATAAACTTTTATTGGTCACATACACATGTTTAGCAGATGTTAGGTCACATTGGTCTTTTACCAAGGTGCAAGAGGCGCCACTACAGTCCCTGGTTCGAATTCAGGCTGTATCAAATCTGGCCGTGATTGGGAGTCCCATAGGGTGGCACACAATTGGCCCAGCGTTGTCTGGGTAAGGCCGGGTTAAGCAGTCATTGTAAATAATAATTTGTCCTTAACTGACTTGCCTAGTTAAATAAAGGTTCAATAAAATAAATAAGCCCAAACCAGATGGGATGGAGTATCACTGTGGTAGCCATGCTGGTTAAGTGTGCCTTGAATTGCCATAATATGGACTTGGTCTTTTACCAAATACGTCAATTTTCTGTATACCCCCCGAACTTGTCACAACACAACTGATTGGCTCAAACGCATTAAGGAAATAAATTCCACAAATGTACTTTTAACAAGGCACACCAATTAATTGAAATGCATTCCAGTTGACTACCTCATGAAGCTGGTTGAGAGAATGCCAAGAGTGTGCAAAGCTGTCATCAAGGCAAAGGGTGGCTATTTGAAGAATCTCAAATATATTTTGATTTGTTTAACACTTTTTGGGTTACTACCTGATTCCATACGTGTTATTTCATAGTTTTGATGTGCTCTCTATTACTCTACATAAATAAAGAATAAAGAAAAACTCTTGAATGAGTAGGTGTTCTAAAATGTTTGACCCGCAGTGTATATCTACGTCACAGGATATGGACACCAAGGTAAACCAAACTACATTATTTATTGAGTGGGTGCTAAACCTTTGGCATCATCTCACAGCTACTGTGTGGGCAGTCGTGGCTCGCTGTGGAGGGGCAGAGCTCAATAGAACCAAGGGTCCCCTCTCCGCAACCTGCCATCTAAAAACAACATGGAGCCTTACATTTGGCTGAGTCGACACACGGTGGTCCCATGTGGTACACCTCACCTCATCTGAGGCCTGTCGCTTCACAAAATAAATAAATTACTTTTTGACTGTCCCTGATAATACTGGGCATATTTTGCTGACCGGCTAATACCGGTGTGTTACACAAAATAAGCCACGTCGGCTTTTTAATGTGGTGTCTACTAGGTCTAATTCGAACACAGCCCGTGTATTGTAAAGTGAGAGTCATTTCATGATGAAAATAAACCCTTGTGTGTGTTTGTGCATGTCTATTGTTTGTATTGCTCTTAAAGGGTAGGCCTCTGTGTATATGTATTGCCGTGGGTATTCTTGAATGGTATGTGTGTACAGTATAGATGTATATTGCACAGCCATTTGTGAATAGATCATCATTTTGTAATTACACTATTTCTATGAATTCATGGTGGGTGTTCATTTCAGACTCAAATACATGACTGAGCCTTAAGCTATAAACAAACACTTTGAGTGAAAAACAATTCACATAACAACAAATTGAAATCTCGCTTTCACACACACACACACACACACACACACACACACACACACACACACACACACACACACACACACACACACACACACACACACACACACACACACACACACACACACACACACACACACACACACACACACACACACACACACACACACACACACACACACACACAGGGCCTGGAGGTGACTGTTCTCTTTAGATGTGTGAGGTAAAAATGACCCCCTCAGGCCAGTTTTCCTCTTGTTTCTCCCCCAACTGAAGGAAGAGAGTCACTATCAATCTCTAGAGCGCACTTGTAGTGGCAATGATGCAGAACTAATAGCTTTTAATCCTGCCGCAGCTGACAATTTGGATGCCGGTTCTCACAGACAAAGAGGACCAGAATCAATGCAAGGGGAGAGAAAGAGCGAGCCATGGGAGGGAGATATAGACAGGAAAAGAGCATGGCAGAGAAGGAAAAGAGAGAGAGAAATGGAGAGACAGTGAGTGTGAAATAGCGAAGGAGTCATGATAGCTTACTTCTGAGAGGGTGGTGGTTGAACTTGGTGGGCCATGAAGCTAAAATATCCCTCGGGTACAGCATTCCTTGAAATAAGCAAGACCTTATCCTTAGTATTTACACCACACATCAGCATTAAAGGTGCTCCCCACTCAGGAATTTCAAAGCAAGAGTGAATGTGTGCCCCGAGAAAAGGAGGTTGGACATACTAGGGTCCATACTTCATAATCACTGGGCCGTCATCGACTCCATGTTCCACACACTCAACGCCGCGTTCTACAATCAGCCTTTATTGATTCAGACAGGCAGGGGCGGGAACCTAGCACTAGCACTGAGCCAGACTGGGAGAAACGTCCCAAAGTGGGAAAAAGGAGCATGTCAACCCAATGCAATTATGGCTTTTAATGAACGCCACAGGAACGCTCAGTCGCGAGGTAATTGGGAAATTAGGCCTAATTGCTCGTCAGGCAGAGCGGATTCACCTCTCGCTGGTTTTTGAGGTAGGGATCAGCCTCGGCTCTCATCGCCGTTGACAACGCCTCATAAGCGGGATTGATTGTCACCTCTGCGTTGTTTTCAACTTTTTCGATGGGACAGAGAGAGGAAGTCCATTAAAACAATCAAAGAAATGAAACTTACAAACATCTCAGATTTTGTTCTGTTTGGAAATGTCTGGTGAGTTGAGGTTTCAACGTTATAAAGCGTGAGATCACAGGTTGCATTGGCAGCACTGCTCTTACCTGAGCCCAAGTCTCTAGAATGTTTAACTTTCATAATCCTGACAAATACACTCTGCCTGAACAAAACAAATCAGCAGCCTCTTAATACAGACAACTAAACCTTAAACCTGATAAATATACTGTCTAAAACTACTAATGACGAATTGCTCAACACAAACTACTAAAACTAAACCTAAACCTAATTTTGTGAACAATGACTGCCTTTATTCCAGACCATAGGTTGGCCTTCATTCAACTGGATAAGAGGACTGTTGAAATTGAGAAGTGAGTCAGACTAGGCAGGTTAGTCGCAGTGAAGCTCTGGGAGCTCCGTAAGATAGAAAAAAAATCTTCTTGACTTTATGATCCATATAAAAAATTTAAAGAAAACACTAGAAGGAATCAACGATCTTCAGCTCTGGAAGGGACTGAAAAATAATTACTTACTCGGAATACGATTACAAAAAACATAATATACTGTTTAAATTCCATAAAAAAATCTTACAGATACTGTTTTTTACAGATAATGTCCCGTACAGAAAGTAAAATGGAAGAATGAAAAAGTGAAAAGGAAACGCTTCCAAACTGGGATAAATAGGCTTAATTCCAGCTTAATCAGCTCAAAGCTTCAATACTGTAACGTAAAACACCAGACTGAAGCAGAGTACAGGCTTAGTTAACCATGGTGGGTGGCCAAAAATAAGACCCCCACGAGGCTGCTTACACACCAATACTACAGCCCACCCACCTCTGCATAGGTTAGGGAGAGAGAGAGGGAGGGAGAGAAATAGAAGGCGAGAGAGAAATAAAAGGCGAGAGAGAAAGAGAAGGTGGGAGAGAGGCCAGGAGGGAGTGAGAAAGGGGGACGTTGAATGAGAGAGGAGGACTTACGGGGGGACGACGACACACAAACTGCGAAAATGGGACAAATCAAATGAGCGCTTTTTATTTTCATCAGCGTTTAGCCTTCGGCCCGGGATCTGTCAGGGATAAGTGATGACAGTGGGCTTTCCGGCGGCCCGCTCTGGAATGCCGCCACATTCCGGACCCCCCGTTCCCAGGGAAGAGGGGGAGAAAATTAATAATTATCATCACGGATAACACCAACAGGGAGCAATTCATCATCACTCCCCTTTTGCCCGACCGCGTGTCGGCACGCCACGTGGCTCAACCAGATACTATTATACAGCAGGGGGGGAGGAGGAGTGTGAAAGGGGGGACGGGGGGAGTGGAAAGGGGGGGGAAGGGAGGGAGAGCTAATACGCTTTTGATGGGGTTTATCCAGGCGTGGAGGCTTCCTCCACAGCTAACTCACGGGAGGGTTAGTGTGAATGTGCCCCTCCTCCTATCCACCCTGCTCTCCAGGCCCCAGTCTGCTTGGTGTGTAGTGCTGAACACAGCGCACCTACCTCCCTACTCTACTCAGGCCTGCTCCCATCTCCCACTGTTCCGCCGCAGTGCCTGCACACATACACACACACATTGGGTAGAGAGCAGGAAATGTGTGATTCCAGTGGCTCTCACACATTCTGAAGTGAGTATTGAGGAGAATGAGCAGTTTGTACTAGATTAATACTTGGACCAACAATGTCAAATTACTTAGTATAGGTTCAGAATGTGTGAGAGCCACTGGAATCGCACATTTCCTGCTCTCTACCCAATGTGTGTGTGTGTATGTGTGTGCATAACCAAAATGAAAATGTCTACTCTACTGGACCATTTTTAACAAGATACACATTAAGCTATAATGTTATTATTCAGTTGTCCTTTCAGTTATTCCCCATACTTGCTCTCAACTTGCCTACCTGGTTAAATAAAGGTGAAAAAAATACTTGTTTCAACTATTTAACACTGTACTTCATTATTCTAATGACAGGTGTGTATAACGTGGGTGTTCAGGGTGGCCAAACAAATACGCCAATCAC
Organism: Oncorhynchus gorbuscha; assembly: GCF_021184085.1. Taxonomy (NCBI): domain Eukaryota; kingdom Metazoa; phylum Chordata; class Actinopteri; order Salmoniformes; family Salmonidae; genus Oncorhynchus; species Oncorhynchus gorbuscha. The sequence continues at coordinate 30,458,213 of NC_060176.1, read as the reverse complement.
CAATTTTTGTTCTTGACAGATCATTACGAATAACACATTCTCTTCAGGAATTTTATTTGTATTTATTTTATTTTTATTTTACTAGGCAAGTCAAATTCTTATTTTCAATGATGGCCTAGGAACAGTGGGTTAACTGCCTGTTCAGGGGCAGAACGACAGATTTGTACCTTGTCAGCTCAGGGATTCGAACTTGCAAACTTTCGGTTACTAGTCCAACGCTCTAACCACTAGGCTACCCTGCCGCCCCAAACACAGCCCATTTGGAGTTGATTATTCTTATTATGCATTAAGGTTGAACCAAAAGATTACATGTGACAAATATAAATAAAATAGGAAACAATTAAACATGTGAAAGTGAATTAAAATTAATGTATGCTGATGCTAATATTATGTACAATATTAAATTATGTTTGCATACGATAACCTATATCTTTCATATGCCATAAACTATTGTTTTTTTAACAGTTTCACTCAATTCATTCTAATTAACTTAATCATTATGACACACGCCTCACTATTGTCATTGGTTGCACTAATTGCACTGTTTGTCTACATAACCTGGTTCAAGAATTAATGACATCACCCTGAAGGAGGCACAGTGACGCCGAAACGTTGATGTTTTACCCCAAAAATTACTGGCCGTTTATATATGGATTGTGCGACTCAATTTTTATAGTTTACTAGCAATGAATTTCAAAAACAGATTCAACCACAACGACCAGGGTCTGGATTCACAAAATACTAATTACAAATAAATAAAAGCTCCAAAAATGCAATTCCTCAAAATGTTCTTCGGAATTCATAGTTTTTAGGAACATCTTTCTTCTGAACTTTAGGAACATCTTTCTTCTGAACTTAGTAAATATCTTACGTGGCATTGACATTAGTGATTAGTGCTTGAAACCAATGGGATGATAGGATTTGGCCCATTTTATTATATCTATTTTTTTGCTTTATGTCTCAAGAATAAAACATTTTTAGTTGGCTCGCAAACACTTTACACACACAAAAAAACTATATTTTTCACAAATTATAACCATCAGACAAGCTACGGCGAAACCAAAAATGGATAACCAAGGAAAGTGCAATAAAAACTAAAACAAACAAGAGCTTGAAGTGATGGTGGAGGAAATAGCAGCCAGGAAAAGGTTGCTGTTGGGGAGACTTGATAACTGCGGGGTCACTGCAGAGACCAAAAAGAGAGGAAAGGCGAGAAAGGTCAAGTCGGTCTATGCCGTCGGGTTTTTACATTTTTTATTTAACGAGGCAAGTCAGTTAAGAACAAAGTTTTATTTTCAATGACTGTCTACCAAAAGGCCTCCTGCGTAGCTGGGATTAAAAATGTCAAATAAAAATATAGGACAAAATGCACATGACGACAAGAGAGAGCACCACAGCACTACGTAAAGAGAGACCTTAAACAACAACATAGTATGGCCAGCAATACATGACAATACAACATGGTAGCAGCACAAAACATCGTACAAACATTATTGTGCATAGACAACAGCAAAGGGCAAGAAGGGAACAAGAGAGAACAATACATCACCCAAAGCAGCCACAAATGTCAGTAAGAGTGTCTTTGAATGAAGAGATGGAGAAAAAAAACTGTCCAGTTTCAGTGTTTTTTGCAGCTCGTTCCAGTCGCAATCTGCAGCGAACTGAAAAGAAGAGCTGTAACGGCGTTCGTCTGTTGAAGGAAGAGTCGGACCGAAATGCAGCGTGTTTGTTACTCATGATCTTTAATGAAGAAAACGAAACGATACATGAAATAACTAAATACAAAAACAACAAACGGAACGTGAAACCTATTACAGCCTATCTGGTGAAACTACACAAAGACAGGAACAATTACCCACGAAATACAAAGCGAAACTATGGCACCCTAAATACGGTTCCCAATCAGAGACAACGATAAGCACCTGACTCTGATTGAGAATCGCCTCAGGCAGCCAAGCCTAACAACACCCCTAATCAGCCGCGATCCCAAATAATACAAACCCCAATACGAAAACAACATAAACCCATGTCACACCCTGGCCTACCCAAACATATAACAAAAACACAAAATACAATGACCAAGGCGTGACAAGAGCGACCCAGGGATGTGTGCACTTTGGGGTCCTTTAACCTCTTACCTCCACCCGACACGCAGGCGTCCCATCTAGACATCTGGAAATGTCCGGGAGTCCCCCCTAAGGTGCGGACTCCCGGACGCACTTCAAAAGCATAGGGAGGGTCCGGGTGGGCGTCTGTCCATGGTGGCGGTTCCGGCTCGGGACGGGGACCCCACTCCATTAATGTCCTTGTTCCTCCCCTTCGCGTCCTGGGATAATCCACCCTCTCCGCCGACCATGGCCTAATAGTCCTCACCCAGATCCCCACATAACTGAGGAGCAGCTCGTGACAGAGGGGCATCTCGGGACAGAGGGGCAGCTCGGGACAGAGGGGCAGCTCGGGACAGAGGGGCAGCTCGGGACAGAGGGGCAGCTCGGGACAGAGGGGCAGCTCGGCAGCTCGGGACAGAGGGGCAGCTCGGGACAGAGGGGAAGCCCGGTACTGAGGGGAAGCCCGGTACTGAGGGGAAGCCCAGTACTGAGAGGAAGCCCAGTACTGAGATGAAGCTCAGGCAGGTAGTAGGCTCCGGTAAATCCTGGCTGGCTGGCGGAACTGGAAGATTCAGGTTGACAAGCAGATCTGGGCAGACTGGGGGCACTGGCGGCGCTGGGCAGACTGGGGGCACTGGCGGCGCTGGGCAGACTGGGGGTACTGGCGGCGCTGGGCAGACTGGGGGCACTGGCGGCGCTGGGCAGACTGGGAGCACTGGCGGCGCTGGGCAGACTGGGAGCACTGGCGGCGCTGGGCAGACTGGGAGCACTGGCGGCGCTGGGCAGACTGGGAGCACTGGCGGCGCTGGGCAGACTGGGAGCACTGGCGGCGCTGGGCAGACTGGGAGCACTGGCGGTGCTGGGCAGACTGGGAGCACTGGCGGCGCTGGGCAGACTGGGAGCACTGGCGGCGCTGGGCAGACTGGGAGCACTGGCGGCGCTGGGCAGACTGGGAGCACTGGCGGCGCTGGGCAGACTGGGAGCACTGGCGGCGCTGGGCAGACTGGGAGCACTGGCGGCGCTGGGCAGACTGGGAGCACTGGCGGCGCTGGGCAGACTGGGAGACTCCGGCGGCGCAGGAGAGGAGAAAGGCTCTGGCTGCGCTAAACAGGCGGGAGACTCCGACAGCGCGGGAGAGGAGAAAAGCGCTGGCTGCGCTGAACAGGCGAGGCGCACTGGAGGCCTGATGCGTGGTGCTGGAACTGGTGGTACTGGATCGAGGACACGCACAGGAAGCCTGGTGCGGGGAGCTGCTACCGGAGGACTGGTGTGTGGAGGTGGCTCTGGATAGACCGGACCGTGCAGGCGCACTGGAGCTCTTGAGCACCGAGCCTGCCCAAGCTTACCTGGCTCGATGCCCACTCTAGCCCGGCCAATAGGAAGGGCTGGTATGTGCCGCACCTGGCTATGCACCCGCACTGGAAACACCGTGCGCTCCATAGCATAACACGGTGCCTGCCCGGTCTCTCTAGCCCAACGGTGAGCACAGGGAGTTTGCACAGGTCTCCTACCTGGCATAACCATACTCCCTTCTAGCCACCTCCCCCCAATATTTTTTTTGGGCTGCTTTTCAGGCTTCCAACCGCGTCGCCGTGCTGCCTCCTCATACCAGCGCCTCTCCGCTTTAGCCGCTTCTATTTCTTCCTTGGGACGGCAATATTCTCCAGGCTGAGCCCAGGGTCCTTCACCGTCTAATTCCTCCTCCCATGTCCAATTCTCCAAGTGGCGCAGCCTCTCCCACTGCAACTGCTCTTCACGATTAACAGGGAGAGTTGGCTCAGGTCTGAACCCTGACTCAGCCACTCTCTCTCTGCGCCCTCCCCCAATAAATAATTGGGGTTTACTTTCGGTTTTCGCTCTGCGTCGCCGTGTTTTCCTTTTTGACTCCATTCGCCTGTAGCCCTCTTCGCACTGCTGAAGCGAATCCCAGGCGGGCTCCTGCACTCTCTCTGGGTCGGCCGCCCACCTGTCGATTTCTTCCCACGTCGTATACTCCATGCCTCTACCGTCCATAACGTCCTCCTTTCGCTGCTGAAGCTGTCTACGCCGTTGCCAGTTTACACGCTGCTCGGTCCGTGAGTGGTGGGTGATTCTGTAACGGCGTTCGTCTGTTGAAGGAAGAGAGTCGGACCGAAATGCAGCGTGTTTGTTACTCAATATAATAATAATATAATATATGCCATTTAGCAGACGCTTTTATCCAAAGCGACTTACAGTCATGTGTGCATACATTCTACGTATGGGTGGTCCCGGGAATCGAACCCACTACCCTGGCGTTACAAGCACCATGCTCTACCAACTGAGCTACAGAAATTTAATGAAGAAAACGAAACGATACATTAAATAACTAAATACAAAAACAACAAACAGAACGCGAAACCTATTACAGCCGATCTGGTGAAACTACACAAAGACAGGAACAATCACCCACGAAATACAAAGCAAAACTATGGCTCCCTAAATACGGTTCCCAATGAGAGACAACGATAAGCACCTGACTCTGTGATTGAGAATCGCCTCAGGCAGCCAAGCCTAACAACACCCCTAATCAGCCGCGATCCCAAATAATACAAACCCCAATACGAAAACAACATATAAACCCATGTCACACCCTGGCCTACCCAAACATATAACAAAAACAAAAAATACAATGACCAAGGCGTGACAAGAGCGACCCAGGGATGTGTGCACTTTGAGGTCCTTTAACCTCTTACCTCCACCCGACACGCAGGCGTCCCATCTAGACATCTGGAAATGCAAATGCGCTACTCTAAATGCTAATAGCACTTGTAAAAACTCAAACGTTCATTAAAACACACATGCAGGGTACTGAATTGAAGCTACACTCGTTGTGAATCCAGCCAACAAGTCAGATTTATAAAATGCTTTTCGGCGAAAGCATGAGAAGCTATTATCTGATAGCATGCAACACCCCTAAAGACCCGCAGGGGACGTAAACAAAATAATTAGCATAGTCGGCGCTACACAAAATGCAGAAGTAAAATATAAAACATTCATTACCTTTGACGATCTTCTTTGTTGGCACTCCTAGATGTCCCATAAACATCACTATTGGGTCTTTTTTCAATTAAATCGGTCCATATATAGCCTAGATATCGATCTATGAAGACTGTGTGATCAAGGAAAAAAACAGCGTTTTATAACGCAACGTCATTTTTAAAAATTAAAAAAGTTCACGATAAACTTTCACAAAACACTTCGAAATACTTTTGTAATGCAACTTTAGGTAAACGTTAATAATCGATCAAATTGATCATGGGGCGATGTATATTCTATAGCTCTCCGTCTTGAAATAATGTCCGGATAAATCTCAACCAAAATATCCTGTCGGAGACCGGAAGAAATGGGTTTTCTTGTTCGTTTGACCAAGAAACAAAGCCTAGGCAAATGACAAGACTGTTGACATCGTGTGGAAGCTGTAGGTATTGCAACCTCAGCTCCAGGTAATGTGGTTTCCATTCAACAATACATTCAAGTGGCGCATTGATATATTTTCCAGTTTTCAGTGATCAGATTTTCCTGCGCTTTTCAATGAAATGCACGTTCTGTTATAGTCACAGCCGTGATTTAACCAGTTTTAGAAACGTCTGAGTGTTTTCTATCCACACATACTAATCATATGCATATACTATATTCCTGGCATGAGTAGCAGGGCGCTGAAATGTTGCGCAATTTTTAACAGAATGTTCAAAAAAGTAGGGGGTAGGATCAACAGGTTAATAGAATGTAACTGGCAGAACGGGTGTAGTATGTGGAGGATGAGGGCTGCAGTAAGTATCTCAGATGGGGGGAGAGGGGCCTAAGAGGGTTTTATAAATAAGCATCAACCAGTGGGTCTTGCGACGGTTATACAGAGATGACCAGTTTACAGAGGAGCATAGGGTGGCCGAATGGTAAAGAACATCTAGCTGCTCGAGAGCACCCTTACCTGACAATTTATAAATGATGTTTTCATAATCTAGCATGGGTAGGATGGTGATCTGAATCAGGGTTAGTTTGGCAGCAGGGGTGAAAGAGGAGCCAAGTCCAAACCTAACCTTAGCCTGCAGCTTTGATATGTGCTGAGAGAAGGACAGTGTACCGGCTTGCCATATTTCCAAGTACTTGTATGAGGTGACTACCTCAAGCTCTAAACCCTTAGAGGTAGTAATCACACTGGTGGGGAGAGGGGCATTCTTCTTACCAAACCACATTACCTATATTTTTGAAGTTTCAGAACAAGGTTAAGGGCAGAGAAAGCTTGTTGGACACCAAGAAAGCTTTGTTGTAGAGCGTTTAACACAAAATCCGGGGAGTGGCCAGCTGAGTATAAGACTATCATCTGCATATAAATGGATGAGAGAGCTTCCTACTGCCTGAGCTATGTAGCTGATGTAAATTGAGAAGAGCGTGGGATCTAGGATCGAGCCTTGGGGCACTCCCTTGGTAGGTAGTGGCAGCACATGTTCTGACTTAATGCAGTTCACTCTTTGAGAGAAGTAGTTAGCAAACCAGGCCAAAGACCCCTCAGAGACACCAATACTCCTTAGCCAGCCCACAAGAATGGAATGGTCTACTGTATCAACAGCTTTGGCCAAGTCAATAAAATAGCAGCACAACATTGCTTAGAATCAAGGGAAATGGTGACATAATTTAGGACCTTTAAGGTTTGAGTGACAGATCCATAACCTGAGCGGAAATCATATTGCATACCAGAGAGAGTACTATAGACAAAAACAAAGTCAGTCAGTTGGGAATTAACACATTTTTCCAACACTTTTGATAAACACAGCAAAATATAAATTGGCTCGTTAGGGTCAGCATGGCAAGGGACAGGGAAGCCGTAAAAAAGAAGTCGGCTGCTAAGAAGAAGGGAGCTGAAAGAAGCAGGGAGTTGAAGAAGACTGGAGGGGGGTATCGATCATTCATGTGGACCAGCTCAGAAGGTGTTGTCCATGATAGGAGAGACTGTAGTACAGGGACTGCGGTCGGGCATTGACTGACTAATTAGCCAACATAGCTAACGACATTAACTAAGATAGCAAAGTTCTTCTTTGCAAATTGACGAGCTAATTCTAGCTATATAACACGTCTAGAATATTGTAATATATTCCTAATTACTAGCTAGCTATATAATGCACATTTAATTTGTTTTCTTTAATTGTCTGGTAGCCAACTGTATCTGTGGCAGTGGCGCCAGAAAATGTTCATGGTTACAAGATTTGTGCAGCTAACATTACACTTGTTTACTTCTCTCATCATATCAAGCCTACAGCTCTTCAAACTTTGTTGTCATGCTGAAACAATGTTTTTAGACCTTCCAGAAATAACACTGGACATCATCCACATGCCCATGTGCCCAGATGTGGGAGCCATGGATCGTCATAATCATATGACAGAAGAACAAGCAGGGGTAGGTGTTTGTTTGATATCTCATTTAAAACATTTATTATTATTCTATAATAGGCCTACAACACATATCATTCCATAACAGATTAATTGTATTTTCTCAACAGATAATCACTGTTGGCACAGAGGAGCTGCACCTCTCTCAGATCCTTATCCATTATGACACCCCAAGGAGGCTTGTTGGTGTAGATGAGATGGTGGGTGTCCAGAGTACGCTCCTGGGGGAGGTCACGGCCATGCTCAGAGTGCAGGAGGAGCTGCTGAAGGTGGAAGGCGAGAGATTAGCCCTTGAGAAGGAGAAGTTAGCCTCGGAGAAGAAGTTTGCAATGGAGAAGCGAAGAAGACTTGAATAATAAATAATTATGTTTCGATATCATACAAACCTTATGTTTTGTCATGTGAATCTCCTCCTTATGAGGTCATTTCTTGCTAGTAGGCCAGCATTACATCTACCAGAGGCAACATCCTGGTCAGGTACAGCTGGTGGAATGTCAGGTATATTGGGGTGTGGCATCCTGTGTTGTTTGCAGATGTTGTGCAAGGTACATGCTAAGCTTATGATTTTGCATGTTTTTTCTGGGCTGTATAAAATAACTCCCCAAGAGCGGTCAATGCATCTGAATCTGGACTTTAGGACACCGATTGATCCCTCTACTAAACTCCTTGTTTTCATCTGAGCATGGTTGTAGTTCTCTTCTGCATCGTTGTTAGTGTGTAGGATTGGTGTCATGAGCCATTTTTTTTGTCCATAGCCACCATCACCTAATCTCCCCCTCCTGTACTCCCTGTTCGCCCATGACTGCGTGGCCATGCACGCCTCCAACTCAATCATCAAGTTTGCAGACCACAACAGTAGTAGGCTTGATCACCAACAACGACGAGACAGCCTATAGGGAGGAGGTGAGAGCACTTGGAGTGTTGTGTCAGGAAAACAAAGGAGATGATTGTGGACTTCAGGAAACAGCAGAGGGAGCACCCCCCTATCCACATCGACGGGACAGCAGTGAGAAGGTAGAACGCTAATTTCCTCGGCGTACACATCACGGACAAACTAAAATGGCCCACCCACACGGACAGTGTGGTGAAGAAGGCGCAACAGCGCCTCTACTACCTCAGGAGGCTGAAGAAATGTGGCGTGTCACCTAAAACCCTCATAAACCTCTACAGATGCACAATTGAGAGCATCCTGTCAGGCTGTATCACCACCTGGTACAGCAACTGCACCGCCCACAACCGCAGGGCTCTCCAGTGGGTGGTGCGGTCTGCACAATGCATCACTGGGGGGCAAACTACTTGCACTCCAGGACACCTACAGCACCCATTTTCACAGGCAGGCCAAAAAGATCATCAAGGACAACAACCACCCAAGCCACTGCCTGTTCACCCCGCTACCATCCAGAAGGTGAGGCCAGTACAGGTGCATCAGAGACTGAAAAACAGCTTCTATCTCAAGGCCATCAGACTGCTAAACAGCAATCACTAACTCAGATAGTTAAGGCTATCAACCAAAAAAAGATATAGCTTTTCTATCGATCTTCAAAAAGAACTAAATGGAACACAAAATCACTAATTCAACATGGTGGAGATAAAAACACAGCAGGCATAAGGCACAGTATGTGGGTACGTGTGGTTGTATTGAGATGGATGGTGTGGTGTGTGTTTTTTGGTGTTTGGGAAAGTGTGGCGTTGAGTGAGAATGGAAATGGAAATGGTTGCATTTCCCAGATGTATGTCTGTGAGGAGGGGTTGTGAGAGCTTTCTATTTTGTGCAGATGAGGGATATACATTTTATATTGAATTACACTTATTTATTTATTGTCCTATCATGGTGGAACTACATTTTTAAAATACATTATACATCTAATGTATTTATTTATGGTCCTACATATACTGATGGAACAGTCCACAACCCAACACCTGCTTTTCTTAAAGTATGGGTCGCGACCCAAAGTGGGTCTCGGACCTATTAATGGTGGGATGCGACGTGTCAGAGTAAATTTGTTATTATTTCATTAATTACTGGAATTGATTTGGCCAAGTGCATCTGTGCTCTCTGTTCAGTGCGCTCTCTGCTTAGCAGCGGCCTCTGCTCAGTTTGGCAGCTACGCAAGTGGTAGATGCCTGTGTGCTTCACGGATCAACTGATCTTTTTTCTACAGTTTTCTTGAAGATCACTCCGCGACATACGATGCAAGCGCTGTCGTTCAGCAGCAGATAATGCACTGTCAGCCATTGACGTGTCCTTCCCTCTCGCCATCACTCACCACTGTCATCAAATGGATTCATGCTATTGCCTCAAGTTCTGACTGAGCTCAATTGTCATGAAACGCAAATACAGGGATGGGTTTCTCTCGCTTTCATACAAACTTTGAGAAATAACGTGGAAAGCGCACACAAATTAATAAAACAATACGTCCTGACAAAACATCCACTGCATGATGGTAAACCCAGGGAGTTCTTTCAGAACAGGGCAGAATTCTTCAGGAAACTGTTTCGACAGCGGAAAAGTTTGTAAACTAGCAAGGCATTGTTGTCATTTTATAACAGGTGATGATCAGCAGAAATAAAGGAGTACTATCTCTCATAGTAGTAGATGTGAGCTTCTCTTTCAAACAATCCCCTGGCCTTGTACACAGCTAATAGCTAACATTAGCCAAACAGGCTAGCTTGTTACTGATGGTGCAACCCTTAGTAACAGTAAAGATTAAGATGAAAAATGATCAGGCCTACTGTACATTTTCCTGTAGAAATTATTATTGAAAACTAGTCTAAGTTGGAACTTGCTGTTAAAATACAAGTAATAATTAGTATTCAAACTGGAATAAACTGATTGAAGCAAGATATTATTTTAGGCAAACACTCACACAGTTGTGGGATGCAGCAGGAAGCGGTCTCCTGTCTGACTGCGAAAGCAGTAGATGTTCTGATCCAGTTTGGCACCACATACCTATGCAAGTCAGGGGTCTCAACTCTGACATACTCAAAAAAATCAAGAACAGGAACAGTCTTATCGCGGAGTATGCCCGCCGCGTTGCACTGTCAAAAACTGAGCCCAGAACAGACATGCTTGTTGAAAACTTCAACCAGCCACTCATTAGGACTGTTTGTGTGTGTTTTCTGGTCTACATCTGTGTGATGTGATCAATCAGTTTATTCTAGTTCAGAATAAAAAAATATGCATTGTATTTTAACAGCAACAGTTCCAACCTAGATTTTCTTGTAACAATTTATACAAGTAAGATCTATAGTAGGCCTGTTTATTTTCCATCTGTACTGTTACAGGGTTACACTATCAAAAAGTGTGTGTGTGTGTGTGTGTGTGTGTGTGTGTGTGTGTGTGTGTGTGTGTGTGTGTGTGTGTGTGTGTGTGTGTGTGTGTGTGTGTGTGTGTGTGTGTGTGTGTGTGTGTGTGTGTGTGTGTGTGTGTGTGTGTGTGTGTGTGTGTGTGTGTGTGTGTGTGTGTGTGTGTGCGTGTATGTTATTCATCTGTGTGATGTGATCAATCAGTTTATTCCAGTTTAGAATGAAAATGAATTATTGTAACAGTTCCAACCGAGACAGAAATGTAAGAGTGTTTTTAATGGTGGAAAATAAACATGCATGTATATTTATAAAGACAATTCTTTGTATTTTTTATTTGTTTTTTTGTCTATATTGCATTTGTTTTAGGCATAAGGGCAATGAGATGTACCAATATTTATGTATAGTTGCATATTTTCCTAAGCTTTGGTCCCAGGAAAATACAACATCTCTAATTTTGGTCCCAGGCCGAAAAAGTTTAAGAACCCCTGCCCTAGACACACACCTGAACGTCCCAGATACTAAGGAGAAGTCCCTATCTGGTTTATGGGCCTGCTGTAAGCGGCCTGTACGGAGCCAAAATACGGTCAGAGACCTTCTAGAGCAGCACCGCTCCCTCAAGATTCTGAACCTGCCTGGCAGGGTTGGTCCTGCAAAGTCAGAGCCCCCTGATGGGAGAACATAATATACAAGGAAATTCTCAAAGCTGCTAATGAGAACCTTGGCGAAACTGATTCTAGCTGGTGGGGACTCCGGTGGGGTGCCCCCACCCAGGCAGTGGAAGTGCTGGCAACACTAGCTGTAGTAACCCATGGGGAGGGGGTCACACTCGGACATTCAGAGAGGGGGCATATTATTGTGGCAGATAATCAAATGTCTGACTGCACAGAGATTCTTGGGAATATGGTTACTACGGGGGACCATGTCTGGGTGTTTCAGGGGAAAGGGGGTTATATATGACCTCCGTCACCTAGGACATGACAATGGTTTATCAAATCTTCTCATTCCTGGCCATTTTTTGATCAGTTTTGTAGGCCTTCTCAAACAGTGCAACTGTATATGCATTGGTAAATCAAGACCTTTCTTGAGCTGGGCTCTGGGATAGTGCAACTAAATATGAGTCTATGGTTGTTGTGGGGGAAAGGGGTTGAGTGTGTGTGAGTGTGTATCCCACAACTGTTGCAAGGGAGTAAAATATGTTAAAGACAATATAAGATGAATCACAATAATTGTTTGCTAAAACAATAACTGCTTGTTATGCCTATATATAATACAAATCAAGTTGAGGGAGATGTAAATGCATTTGGAGGTTGATCTGCTTCTATTCTGTGGGAGGCACTGTGTGCTCTTTTCGAAGGATGGGTCCCGGTCTTTCCGGGCCATAGGATCCGAGGGGGTCGGGGGCGGTCTGCCGGCATTGGGATAACAACCCAAATCGGGGTGAGGAGTTTTAGCAGGTGGAAGAGTGGGGACCAATTGGAGGTTAACTTAGTAGCAATGCAAATATCATGGTACAGCTACAGCTGAAGTCAGAAGTTTACATACACTTAGGATGGAGTCATTAAAACTCGTTTTTCAACCACTCCACAAATTTCATGTTAGCAAACTATAGTTTTGGCAAGCCGGTTAGGACATTACTGTGTGCATGACATGTCATTTTTCCAACAAATGTTTAAAGAGAGATTATTTCACTTACAATTCACTGTATCACAGTTCTGGTGGAGTGCTAAGTTTACATTAAATTGACTGCGCCTTTAAACAGCTTGGAAAATTCCAGAAAATGATGTCATGGCTTTAGAATCTTCTGATAGGCTAATTTACATCATTTGAGTCAATTGGAGGTGCACCTGTGGATGTATTTCAAGGCCTGCCTTCAAACTCAGTGCCTCTTTGAAATCAGCCAAGACCTCAGAAAGAAAGTTGTAGACCTCCACAAGTCTGGTTCATCCTTGTGAGCAATTTCCAAACGCCTGAAGGTACCACGTTCATCTGTACATACAATAGTAAGCAAGTATAAACACCATGGGACCACACAGCCGTCATACCACTCAGGAAGGAGATGCGCTCTGTCTCCTAGAGATGAACGTACTTTGGTGCGAAAAGTGCAAATCAGTCCCAGAACAACAACAAAGGACCTTGTGAAGATTCTGTTGGAAACTGGTACAAAAGTATCTTTATCCAGAGTAAAACAAGTCCTATATCGACATAACCTGAAAGGCCACTCAGCAAGGAAGAAGCCACCGCTTCAAAACCGCAATAAAAAAGCCAGCCTACGGTTTGCAACTGCACATGGGGACAAAGATGGTACTTTTTGGAAAAATGTCCTCTGGTCTGAAATATAACTCTTTGGCCATAATGACCATCGTTATGTTTGGAGGAAAAAGGGGGATGCTTGCAAGCTGAAGAACACCATCTCAACCTTGAATCACGGGGGTGGCAGCATCATATTGTGGGGGTGCTTTGCTGCAGGAGGGACTGGTGCACTTCACAAAATAGATGGCATCATGAGGATGGAAATTATGTGGATATATTGAAGCAACATCTCAAGACATCAGACAGGAAGTTAAAGCTTGGTCGTAAATGGATCTTCCAAAGGGTCAATGACCCCAAGCATACTTCCAAAGTTGTGGCAAAATGGCTTAAGGACAACAAAGTCAAGGTATTGGATTGGTCATCACAAAGCCCTGACCTCAATCCCATAGAAAAGTTGTGGGCGGAACTGAAAAAGCGTGTGTGAGCACGGAGGCCCACAAACCTGACTCAGTTCCACCAGCTCTGTCAGGAGGAATGGGCCAAAATTCCTTCAACTTATTGTGGGAAGCTTGTGGAAGGCTACCCGAAACATTTGACCAAAGTTAAACAATTTAACGGCAACGCTACTAAATACTAATTGAGTGTGTAAACCTTTCTGACCCACTGGGAATGTGATGAAAGAAATTAAAGCTGAAATAAATCACTCTCTGTACTATTATTCTGACATTTCACATTCTTAAAATGAAGTGGATATCATAACTGACCTAAGACAGGGAATTTTTACTAGGATTAAATGTCAAGAATTGTGAAAAACTGAGGTTAAATGTATTTGGCTAAGGTGTATGTAATCTTCCGACTTCAACTGTAGGTGTTTATTTTGTCCAGGTCGGAAAGGGCAGTGTGGAGTGCAATAGCGATTGCATCATCTGTGGATCTGTTGGGGCAGTATTGGAGTGGGTCTAGGGTTTCTGGGATAATGGTGTTGATGTGAGCCATGACCAGCCTTTCAAAGAACTTCATGGCTACAGACATGCGTGCATCGGGTTAGTGGTCATTTAGGCAGGTTACCGTCGTGTTCTTGGGCACAGGGATTATGGTGGTCTGCTTGAAACATGTTGGTATTACAGAAAATGCCAGTGAAGACACTTGCCAGTTGGTCAGCACATGCTCAGAGTACACGTCCTGGTAATCCGTTTGGCCTTGTGATTGTTGACCTGTTTAAACGCCTTACTCACATTGGCTACGGAGAGCGTGATCTCACAGTCATCCGGAACAGCTGATGCTCTGATGCATGTTTCAGTGTTATTTGCCTCAAAACGAGCATAGAAGTAATTTAGCTTGTCTGGTACAACCTCATTGATGCCTGGCGAGCACATAATCCTAAATGAAGAGAGTACACTTTCTACTCATAGACAATTTCATACTATTATCTATACCTCTATTTACTTTAATCAAGAAAATAGAAATTCGACATATGAGCTTGTCTGACCACCCCACTTACTACTGCCAACTTCAAATGTCAGAATCTCCTAAAAGAGCCACAAGATGGCATTTCAAAGTTTCATTACTACAAACTCCAACATTCTGTGATCATCTTGAAATTGAACTAAATCAATAACCATAAAAAACTAAAATTCAATTGACAACCCCCAGATTCTATGGGATGCCAACAAAGGGTTTGTAAAAAAAATAAACTGACATTTGCATATGGGTTGAATAAATCACAATTAAAGAAGATATCAGAATTGGAAATGTTGCATTCTCAACAAACACTCTTTTCAGACCAGGTAGCTATTACTCTTTCCAAAGTCAAGACAGAACTTAATAAGTACCTATAAGTACCTAAGTACCTAGGTGTCTGGCTAGACTGCAAACTCTCCTTCCAGACCCATATCAAACATATCAAAACATCTCCAATCGAAAATCAAATCAAGACTCGGCTTTCTATTCCGCAACAAAGCCTCCTTCACTCACGCTGCCAAGCTTACCCTAGTAAAACTGACTATCCTACCGATCCTAGACTTCAGCGATGTCATCTACAAAATCGCTTCCAACACTCTACTCAGCAAACTGGATGCAGTTTATCACAGTGCCATCCGTTTTGTCACTAAAGCACCTTATACTACCCATCACTGCGACTTGTATGCTCTAGTCGGCTGGCCCTCGCTACATATTCGTCACCAGACCCACTGGCTCCAGGTCATCTACAAGGCCATGCTAGGTAAAGCTCCGCCTTATCTCAGTTCACTGGTCACGATGGCAACACCCATCCGTAGCACGCGCTCCAGCAGGTGTATCTCACTGATCATCCCTAAAGCCAACACCTCATTCGGCCGCCTTTCGTTCCAGTACTCTGCTGCCTGTGACTGGAACGAATTGCAAAAATCGCTGAAGTTGGAGACTTTTATCTCCCTCACCAACTTCAAACATCAGCTATCTGAGCAGCTAACCGATCGCTGCAGCTGTACATAATCTATTGGTAAATAGCCCACCCATTTTCACCTACCTCATCCCCACAGTTTTTATTTATTTACTTTTCTGCTCTTTTGCACACCAATATCTCTACCTCTACATGATCATCTGATAATTTATCACTCCAGTGTTAATCTGCAATATTGTAATTATTCCCCTACCTCCTCATGCCTTTTGCACACATTGTACATACCCCCCTTTTTTCTACTGTGTTATTGACTTGTTAATTGTTTACTCCATGTGTAACTCTGTGTTGTCTGTTCACACTGCTATGCTTTATCTTGGCCAGGTCGCAGTTGCAAATGAGAACTTGTTCTCAACTAGCCTACCTGGTTAAATAAAGGTGAAATAAAAAAATAAAAAATAAGACAGAGGGCAAAATTAGACTCAACCATTACTTCCATGGTCCCAGTCATTTACTGGCCCACAAGCTACACAGTAATGATCAATTAGCTGATACAGCAACTATTGAGTCTGAAACAGGGGAATTACTATCAGAACCAATATTAATAAAGCAAAGATTCTCCTGCTTCCATAAATAACTGTACAACTCTGATTGTAAATACACCTCGCTGGGAGCCCAAATCTCTCTCACTGAACTCAAAAGGGCATTGGATAGCATGAATAAAAGGCAAATAACCTGGATAGGTCTATTTAGAATGTAAGAATCAATTAAGTTAATTAATGCTCAAAATTATTACCACAGACTTTCACAAAGGTTCATCAGGAGAGATGTGAATACATCAAAAATGGTACTTTTATGTATTAAAAAATAATGTAAGGATGCCACCCAGTGTTCTCACTATCGCCCCCCATCTTTGATAGAAACAGATATTAAACTGTTTTCCAAAATGTTGTCGTCTTGAGATTGATCCAAATTGGTCCACACGGTCCTCCTTTGCTATTTTTATCTTCATACGTGGAACACCTGGCCCAGGCAATTAGTAAATTGAAGGAATATACGCAGACAATATTACAGTATAAACAGTATAGACAATGTATATTTTTATTTTTATTGATTAAGGATCCCCGTTAGCTGATTCCAAGGCAGCAGCTACTCTCTTCCTGGGATCCAGCAACATTAAGGCAGTTATATACCATTTTAAATATTACATGACATTTCGTAACACTTTTCACAACACATTAAGTGTGTTCTCTCAGGCCACCAGTCCACTATCACATATCTACAATACAAAATCCATGTGTGTAGTATGTGTCTCTTCACAGTCCCCGCTATTCCATAAGGTGTATTTTTATCCATTTTTTTAAATCGGATTTTACTGTTTGCCTCAGTTACCTGATGTGGAATAGAGTTCCATGTAGCCTTGGTTCTATGTAGTACTGTGCACCTCCCATTTCTTGTGGGGTATGCATGGGTGTCGAGCTGTGTGCTAGTAGTTTAAACAGACAGTTTGGTGCATTCAGTCTGTTCTGGACTTGGGGATTGTGAAGAGACCTCTGGTGGCATTTCTTGCGGGGTATGCATGGGTGTCGAGCTGTGTGCTAGTAGTTTAAACAGACAGTTTGGTGCATTCAGCTTGTCACCATTTCTTACAAAAACAAGTAGTGATGAAATCAACTTTGAGCCATGAGAGATTTAAATGCACATTATTAATGTTATCTCTACGTGTACATTTAAGAGCCAGCTGTGCTACCCTGTTCTGAGCCAATTGTAGTGTTCCAAAGTCCCTCTTTGTGCCACCTGACCACACGACTGAACAATAGTCCACATAAGACGTCGACCGATTATGATTTTTCCAACGCCGATACCGATTATTGGAGGACCAAAAAATCCGATAGATTAAATCGGCCAATTTTCTATTTGTAATAATGACAATTACAACAATACTGAATTAACACTTATTTTAACTTAATATAAAACATCAATAAAACACATTTAGCCTCAAATAAATAATGAAACGTTCAATTTGGTTTAAATAATGCAAAAACAAAGTGTTGGAGAAGAAAGTAATATGTGCCATGTAGAATATGTGCCATGTAAAAAAAAAGCTAACGTTTAAGTTCCTTGCTCAGAACATGAGAACATATGCAAGTTGGTGGTTCCTTTTCACATGAGACTTCAATATTCCAAGGTAAGAAGTCTTAGGTTGTAGTTAATATAGTATTTATAGGACTATTCCTCTCTATACCATTTGTATTTCATATACCTTTGACTATTGGATGTTCTTATAGGCACTATAGTATTGCCAGTGTAACAGTACAGCGTCCGTCCCCCTCCTCGCCCCTACCTGGGCTCAAACCAGGAACACATCGACAACAGCCACACCCGAAGCATCGGTATCCATCGCTCCACAAAAGCCGAGGCCCTTGCAGAGCAATGGGAATAACTAATCCAAATCTAAAAGCGAGTGACGTTTGAAACAGTATTAGCACACACCCAGCTAACTAGCTAGCCATTTCACATTGGTTACACCAGCCATTAGGCTGATAGGCTTGAAGTCATAAACAGCGCTGTGCTTGCGAAGAGCTGCTGGCAAAACGCACGTAAGTGCTGTTTGAATGAATGATTGCGGGCCTGCTGCAGAATGCTCTATCAAATCAGACTTAATTATAACATAATAACACACAGAAATACGAGCCTTTAGTCATTAATATGATCAAATCTGGAAACTATCATTTCGAAAACAAAACGTTTATTATTTTAGTGAAATACGGAAGCGTTCGGTATTTTATCTAACGGGTGGCATCCCTAAGTCTAAATATTCTTGTTACATTGCACAACCTCCAATGTATGTCATAATTACGTAAAATTCTGGCAAATTAGTTCGCAATTAGCCAGGCAGCCCAAACTGTTGCATATACCCTGACTCTACGTGCAATTAACGCAAGAGAAATTACACAATTTCACCTGGTTAATATTGCCTGCTAAACTGGATTCGTAGTTATAACTAGTGATTATGATTGATTGTTTTTTATAAGATAAGTTTAATGCTAGCTAGCAATTTACCTTGGCTTCTACTGCATTCGTGTAACAGGCAGGCTACCCGTGGAGTGCAATGGTTAGAGCGTTGGACTAGTTAACTGTGCGGTTGCAAGGTTGGAACCCCTGAGCTGACAAGGTGAAAATCTGTCGTTCTGCCCCTGAACAAGGCAGTTAACCCACAGTTCCTAGGCAGTCATTGAACATAAGAATGTGTTCTTAACTGACTTGCCTAGTTAAATAAAATCGAAATCGGCGCCCAAAAATACAGATTTCTGATTGTTCTGAAAACTCGAAATTGGCCCTAATTAAATCGGCCATTCCGATTAATCGGTCGACCTCTAGTCCAGATGCAACAAAACCAGGGCCTTGTTGATGGTGTTCTTAAAAAGGCAGAGCACAGCTTTATTATGGACATACTTTTCCTCATCTAAGCTACTGTTGTATCAACATGTTTTGACCATGACAGTTTACAGTCCAGGGTTACTCCAAGCAGTTTAGTCACCTCAGCTTGCTCAATTTTTTAGTTGAGGTTTAGGGTTTAGTGAACGATTTGTCCTAACTACAAGGCTTTTCGTTTTTGAAATATTTAGGACTAACTTATTCCTTGCCACCCATTCTGAAACTAACTGCAGCTCTTTGTTAAGTGTTCCAGTGATTTCACTCGCTGTAGTAGCTGACATGTATAGTGTTGAGTCATTCGCATACATAGACACACTGGCTTTACTCAAAACACCTTCACCTAAAACACAGGGCCAAATCTACACTGGAGTTGCTTACCAAGAAGACCGTGAAGGTTCTGGAGAGGCTGAGTTACAGTTGTGATTTAAATCTGCTTGAAAATCTACACCAAGACCTGGAAATGGTTGTCTAGCAATGATCAACAACCAATTTGAAACAGCTTGAAGAACATTGAAATGAATAACGTGCAAATGTTACACAATCCAGGTGTGTAAGTCTCTTAGAGAGTTACCCAGAAAGACCCTCAGCTGTTATTACTGCAAAAGGTGAATCTAACATGTATTGACTCATAGGTTTGAATAATTATCTATTCAAGATAGTGTTTTATTTTTCATTCATCTTTTACAAATGTTAGAATTTTTCTTCCACGTTGAGCAAAACTATTTCAGGTTTTGGTTTTCTGGAATGTTGATATTTAAATGTGTCTCTGATATACACTGACCGTACAAAACATTAGGATAACCTGCTCTTTCCATGACAGACTGACCAGGTGAATCCAGGTGAACGCTATGATCCCTTATTGAGCTAACTTGTTAAATCCACTTCAAAATCAGTGTAGATGAAGGGGAGGAGACCGTTTAAAGAAAGATGTTTAAGCCAGGAGAACAGACAATGGATTGTGTGTATGCGCCATTCAGAGGGTGAACAGGCAAGACAAAAGATTTAAGTGTCTTTGAACGGGGTACAGTTGTAGGTGCCGGGCACACCGGTTTGAGTGGGTCAAGAACTGCAACAGTGCTGGGTTTTTCACGCTCAAAAATGTCCTGTGTGTATCAAGAATGGTTACACCCAAAGGACATCCAGCCAACTTGACAACTGTGTGAAGCAGTGCAGTCAACATAGGCCAGCATCCCTATTGAATGCTTTCAACACCTTGTAGAGACTATGCCCAGATGAATTGAGGATGTTCTGAGGGCAAAAGAGGGTGCAACTCAATATAAGAAAGTGTTTCTAATGCTTCGTACACTCAGTGTATATGACACTTTCATTGATCCGTCTCCCCTTACAGCTCCTTTTGGAGTACTACCCATAAGCAACCCCTGTCAAGAATTCAGTCTGACACTGTTGCCTGTATCACAGTTATGTAAAAGCAATAGTAGATACTCCGTGTGAAATCAGACAGGACTTCCTCATTACAAAAGGGACACAGCAGGGGCGACTGTAAACTCAGTAACACGCATGGGGTTACATTATGGGGGCTGCACCCAGGGGGTAAGGTGTTTGGTGTGACAGTCACCTGGTGTACAACTAGCGATGCTGACAAATAACCAGAGATGAGTTTAATGATTTTGCTCGTAATGTGCTCCAAAACAACCCTGAAATTTCAGAGAGCGCCTTCTGTCTGACTTGAAAGCCACTTTTTCTATACGATTTAAATTTGATGGAGAGCAGTTGAAAGACGAATCAAGCAAAAGTGAGTTTCTTCCAACCTCTTCAGCAGTGAGAGACACTTGTGTTAGAACCAACCCAGATCTTTATGAGGCTTTTGAAGTGAGGGATAGTTTGTAACTTCTTGTGTTCATTTTCCCCCCACAATTCACAGCAACCAGGGCAGTGATCTCAAGTGGATATTATCAGAAAATGGCTTTGTAGTAATAAAAGTCTTAACCACTAGTCTAAAGTAACTAGTCTTAAAAAGATCAATAAGGACTATTTTATCTCACCAAGGGGAAAATAAATTGATTGTATCTGGACTATAGACTAGTGCATAGATATTGAACCACAAGACTGAATGAAAAACCTGCAGTTTAAAAATACATAAAAACAAGACAACCCCTTGAGATAGTCTTTCTGACTACAAAACAATGCAAAACCTTTCAAGCACAACCCATGCTTTTCGACATAGGTTTTCACAGCCTACACGTGCGAGGAAAGGAGGAGTGATAGAGTAAAAAGGGGGGGCAGAAGGAGGGAGAGAGGGGGGGGGGGGGTATTTGTCTTCTGTGTGCGCGGCGCAGACGCAGGGGTTGTGCTGTTCATTTAATGCAAGGTTAGGCAGGCATCGCTGATGAATGGACTGTCGACAGGAGAACAAAAGCAGGAGCTCCATCATACACACCCACACACACATTCTCTCCCTCACACGTGGTCCACGCGCAGGGCAGAAGTTACCAATAGGCAAAGATCTAAGATTAGGCGCCTCTAAAATCCTAACATTAACCCATAAGGTGGAAAACACGAAACTGGCCAGTGTCTATGGAAAATTTCTTCCAACTCCCGCAGTCTGCCCACTATCCACAATACTCCTTTGAAATACTGGTCAAACACAGACATCCAAGGGCCACCCTTAACACCTGCCACCAGAGATTCTGTTAATGGTCACATTTTCAGTCAAATGCTCAGTCACTTACACAGATTTGAAGGAAAAATTACATTGCAATTTGTTTTTTAATACAAGATAATTAACACAAAATAACTAAAAACATTGATTTAAATGACTGTTTTTAGCTCAATCATATACTTTTTTGTTTCACTTTTCTCATTGCACTAGGCTCTAAACCTAGAACAGGTCATCCACATTCCAAGAAAAGGAACAAATAAAAAAGGTGGATATGTTCAATTATGTGGCCGAGAAAAGAAGAAAATGTTTACAAATTCCATTAGATCCACGGGGCCGACCAATAGCAGAAGCAGATAATAACCAGCTATTGATTAACTTTTGAAATAGTGGAGAGAGACACTGCACAATGCTCTCAGAAATACAATGGGCCACCAAAGACAAATCACTTGCCGGAGTCCACCAGGGCTATTTCTGCTCTCTGTTCTTTTTCTCTGTGTGTTGCTTCGCAAATGGCACCCTGTTCCCTTCATAGTGCACTGCGTTTGACCAGAGCCCTATGCCGATCAGTCTGTGAGCTTCCCAGAGGAGGGGTAGACAAAGAGCCGCCGTGTGAGTGCCTGCCAGCACAGTACAGAATAGACTAGATGATAGGTGGATGACAGTTCACCGTACAGAGTGAACTATCATCCACCCCCTGCCTAGTGCCTAAGATTGGTTACGGAAAATATGTAAAATGCTTCAAAAGAATCAACTATACCATGGTTATCAATATCAGTCCAGGTTTATCAGGTGTGTTAGATTCTTTATTTGGATACTCCTTTTGGTTATAATGTTTATTTTTATTCTGCCCCCCAACAACCCCATACACACAAAGCACGTTGAGAGGCTCAGGGTCAGCCACATTTCAGCACACCTCGATGTAGAGCAATTTTGGGTTTAAGTGCCTTGCTCAAGGGCACATGACAGTGGTTTGTACTCGGGATAAGAGACAGATAAGAGAAAGCAGTTCCCAGTAGGCATGAAATGGCACAGAACGCTTCTAAATGGGGAGGCAATACCTGAACTTGTCCTATAAGAACACTCAATTTCTGCTGGAAAATGCCAAGTTGTGCCATATTGAACATGACGCAAATCCACCACCACCCCACTGTAGAGTTTTGACCTGATTAGTAATTGGAGAAGGCACCAAAATGTGCATATTTAACATAAAGATTAAATATGCATTACATGTTTATATTTAAGGTACAGAAGGAACACACCGCATATGTAACAAGGTCTCCCTTGTGTGACAAACGCTCTTCACATGTGATGCATGTAGTCAGCCACACCTGGGGATCAGGAGGATTGTCTATCCATCACACTGGTGTACCACCCACCTCACCCTTCCTAGCCAATTAGCTGGCCCCATTTATCACCACACCTGTGATCAATCCTCACCGCTGACTGCCTTGATTAACTCAGAAGATTGAGTTAGGTGTGTGTGTGTGTGTGTGTGCGCACGACTCACCGTGCAGTCCGTGCTGTCTGTTATCTTTAGGCAGAAGTCTGATGCAAACTCCAGCTCAGAGAGAGACACTGCATTACAATCGATCCCCTGAGGAGAGGAGTCCACAAACAAAAGATCAATGCACACACTTTCACAACAAACCAGGAAATTATAACACGCTTTTGGTCTTATCAAGCAAGAAACAGAAGAACAGTGAAGTATCAGCGATACAAGACAACTAAGCACTTGTACTAAAGGTGACTGCTTTTCCCCTGTTCTTGAGTACAATTCACCAAAAACCGAATACTTGCCAAAACAAGAGGTTAGAGTCCCCAACAAAGGACTTACATACCTAAAAAAGTACAACAACTAGGGACGGTTTTATACCCCTTTTCAATTTCACCTTCTAAAGCACATTCCTTAACATTCTGAGAGGAAAAAAGCAATAACTGTTTGAACAGGGATTTGCAATTCCCTGAGAGACACGCTCTTAATTTTACGCCGTTCCGACCATCCTTAATGGAATGTTATTGGATCGTATCAGAGTGAGGCAATGGATGGAAATCCATGCAATTTGGGCCAAGGGGGAGCTGTCCATTTTTCACTAAAGGGGAGAAATTATCGATTAGAGGATTCAAATTATATTATTTCACTTGCTCCGCTCGTTCATCATGGGAGAGACATGGAAAAGAACATGCTACTTCACAAAATAGAGGATGGGTAGAGGAAGGAGCGTCCATGGAAAAGACAGAGAATATGTAAAAAATGGTTTTAAAAAAGGTATCCATGCTCTCATTTGTGTGTGTGATATAGAAAGTCCATTAGGAAATGCAATGTGTGTGTATATGGTGTATGTAAGTGCAGGATCTGTGAGGATGATTGTACTTGTAATGTGTGTGTGTTGTACTCTCCCTGCCATGTTTGTGTATGTGTAGTCTCTCTGTGGTGTGTGTGTGTGTTTTCTCCATCAGCTCAGTGAGTGACTCTCCATCTGCAGGGGGGACAGAGTAATGAAGTTTCCTAAAGAGGAACTTAAACAAGGATTAGACTTATCAATCACCCAGCACTAGAGCACTGCCACACACAACAACAACCTGCCTCCAGGGACCTCTCTCTCTCCGACTAACTCTCTTTCCCTCTTTCCCTCACCCTCTACACCCACTCTATTTCTGTAACCTTTTTCCTTTCTCTATACCTTGAGTGTGTATATACCTGTATGACTGCAGGTTTAGAGATGAGTGTGTCTGGTTTGAGGACCTGCACCACGGCCTCTGGCACCACGGCCCTCTTCATGCACGCCATCTTGAACCCGTATACGTCATCCCAGAATGCAATGCGGTCCTGGTGCTTCTCCGTGTCGCCCACTGCCGCCAGGCTGATGGTGCAACGATCAGGGTAGACTAAAAAGAGAGTAAGATGTATGGAAAGACTGAACATAAGAGGAGAAGAGTGATAGGGGATATGGGATAGGGATATGCATTTGAAATTATTTCACTATTCGAATATCATGATTTTTTTTCAATTCGGAAATATAAATAAATATATACAAATATTTATAACGTCTACTCTCATCACCAATCACATCACTAGCCTTAGAGCGTAGAACTAGTAACCGAAAGGTTGCAAGTTCAAATCCCCGAGCTGACAAGGTACAAATCTGTCGTTCTGCCCCTCAGGCAGTTAACCCACCGTTCCTAGGCTGTCATTGAAAATAAGAATTTGTTCTTAACTGACTTGCCTAGTAAAATAAAGCTAAAATAAAATGTAAAAAATGCCACAACAGCAGACATTGTGCAGTTGTTTTCAGGGTGTTATATCTGTAGTTTTTAACTAACAGTAGACTAGGCTAACAGTAACAATGAAAGATAAGTCTGCTGTCGCCATCATAGAACTGAGTGATTTGCATTGATCTGTTTCTTGTGTTGTGGACCCTCTGTTGGTTCGTACCTGTACCAGGCTAATTGCTATTTGAAGTGGGGAAAATGCGCTATGATAGTAAAATGCCTTTTCATGTAAAACGCAACCCATAAGCCATAGCCCATGAGATAGAAAATTAGCTTGAAAATAAAACAATCACTCCTGATATTCAATTAACCGTGCCCATCCCTATTAGGGAGGGTGGAGATATATGGCCAAGTCCGGATACCCGTGCTTGCATACTAAATAGTAGGTTGTTTGGGTACACAACGTTTCAAAAATGTTTTACACTTTAAAATGCCAGGATGCCATACTCATTTCGTCTTTTAATATAGTACGAATTTGCTGCATCGCATTGAGGAAGAAAATCATATTTTCAGACCAACATGTGTTTGACAACAGCTGACAATCATATAAGGGGACAGGCCGTACCAAAACGAACAAATGGCTAAAAATAAAGCAATTGCGCATTCTCAATATGGTTGAGCCTAGTATGTTGATATTTGTTGCATACTGCATATATTTTACCAAACAGTACATTCTAAATAGTATGTAGCACTATCAGTACACAGTATGTAGTTTTAGTAAGTAGCATGCAAGATAGACTGAGGCTTGTGTCTGAAATCTACGGTGGAGATGACCACCACAGTGTGTGATCAAACATGACAGAAAGCTAAAGGCACATTTATATTGGTCAGACACTGGGCGACTGTCACTTATATATGAATTAAGAGTTCTGAGGAGTCTGGCTTTGAGTTGGACGCCTTTTCCCCCTGATTCCACAGCTGAATCTGAATTCCTGACTTGCTATCAACACTGCAGTTGTGTGCATTATCGGGACATTTAAATTAAATGTTATTTGTTTGTATGGACCTTACTGTGAAATGCTAACTTACAAGCCCTTAACCAACAATGCAATTCAAGAAATAGAGTTAAGAAAATATGTACTAAATAAACTAAAGTAAAAAAATAATTACAGGTTAGGTTAATCCAGATCATTTGTAAAGTGACTATGCATAGATAATAAACAGGGAGTGTCACGTTCGTCGTATGGATCGGACCAAGGCGCAGCGTGGTATGCGTACATTCTTCTTTATTTAAAGAATGAACACTGAACAAACTAACAAAATAACAAAATGAAACGTGAAGCTATGAAAACGAGTGCTGACAGGCAACTACACATAGACAAGATCCCACAAACACCAAAGGGAAATGGCTACCTAAATATGATCCCCAATCAGAGACAACGACAGCTGCCTCTGATTGGGAACCATATCAGAGTCACACCCTGACCTAACCAAAATATAAAGAAAACAGAGATATCTCAGGTCAGGGCGTGACAGGGAGTAGCAGCAGTATAAAAACAAAAAGGGGGGTGGGTCAATGTAAACAGTCCAGGTGGCCATTTGATTAATTGTTCAGCAGTCTTATGGCTTAGAGGTAGTCTGACAAATCTTTGGGCCTTCCTCAGACACAAAATAGTATATTGGTCCTGGATGTCAGTAAGCTTGGCCCCAGTGATGTACTGGGCCGTACGCACCACCCTCTGTAGCGCGTTACGGTCAGCAGTTGCCACACCAGGCAGTGATGCAACCGATCAGGATGCTATTGATGGTGCAGCTGTAGAACGTTTTGAGGATCTCGGGACCCATGCCAAATCTTTTCAGTCTCCTGAGGGGGAAAAAGGTGTTGTCGTGCCCTCTTCAAGACTTTCTTGGTGTGTTTGGACCATTATAGTTCGTTGGCGATATGGACACCAAGGAACTTGAAACGCTCGAACCGCTCCACTAGAGCCCCGTCGATGTTAATTGGGGCCTGTACGGCCCGCCTTTTCCACAATCAGCTCCTGTCTTGCTCATGTTGAGGAAGAGGTTGTTGTCCTGGCACCACACGGCCAGGTCTCTGATGACCTCCCTATAGGCTGTCTCGTCGTTGTCGGTGATCAGGCCTACCACTGTTGTGTCATCAGCCAACTTAATGATGGTGTTGGGAGTCGTGCTTGGCCACACAGTCATGGGTGAACAGGGAGTATAGGAGGGGAAGAGGGGCCCCAATGTTGAGGATCAGCTTGGCAGATGTGTTGTTGCGTACCTTTACCACCTGGGAGTGGGCAGTCAGGAAGTCCAGGATCCAGTTGCAGAGGGAGGCGTTTAGTCCCAGGTTCCTAGGCTTAGTGATGAGCTTTGTGGGCACTATGGTGTTGAACGCTGATCTGTAGTCAATGAACAGCATTCTCACATAGGTGTTCCTTTTGTCCAGGTAGGAAAGGACAGTGTGGAGTGCGATTGAGAATGCATCATCTCTGGATGTGTTGGGGCGGTATGCGAATTTGAGTGGGTCTAGGGTTTACGCCACGGTAGTGTTGATGTGAGCCATGACCAGCCTTTCAAAGAACGTTATGGCTACCGACGTGAGTGCTACCGGGGGGGTTATCATTTAAGCAGCTTACCTTCGCTTAATTGGGCACAGGTACTATGGTGGTTTGTTTGAAACACGTAGGTATTACAAACTCGGTCAGGGAGAGCTTGAAAATCCAAGTGAAGACACTTGCCAGTTGGTCCGCGCATGCCTTGAGTACATGTCCTGGTAATCTATCTGGCCCCGCGGCTATTGGAATGTTGACCTGTTTAGAAAACTTATTCGGGATCGGTGTCCCTTCCACGGGACGGTTGCGCTAACGTAGGCTAATGCGATTAGCATGAGGTTGTAAGTAACAAGAACATTTCCCAGCACATAGACATATCTGATATTGGCAGAAAGCTTCAAATTCTTGTTAATCTAACTTCACTGTCCAATTTAAGGTAGCTATTACAGTGAAAGAATACCATGCTATTGTTTGAACATGAAAAGTTAATAATAAACAAATTAGGCACATTTGGTCAGTCGTGACACAAAATTTTGAACAGAAATACAATGGTTCATTGGATCAGTCTAAAACTTTGCACATACACTGCTGTAATCAGTGCTAAATCATCACCCGTTTGGCGAAGTAGGCTGTGATTCGATGAGAAATGAACAGGCACCACATCGATTACATGCAACGCAGAATACGCTAGATAAACTAGTAATATCATCAGCCATGTGTAGTTAACTAGTGATTATGTGAAGATTGATTGTTTTTATATGTTTATTGCTAGCTTGCAACTTATCTTGGCTTCTTGCTGCCCTTGCGTAACAGGTAGTCAAGCCTGCCACGCAGGCTCCTCGTGGAGTGCAATGTATGGCAGGTGGTTAGAGCGTTGGACTAGTAACCTTAAGGTTGCAAAAACGAATCCCCGAGGCTGACAAGGTAAAAATCTGTCGTTCTGCCCCTGAACATGGCAGTTAACTCACCGTTTCTAGGCCGTCATTGAAAGTAAGAATGTGTTCATAACTGACTTGCCTCGTTAAATAAAGGTGTAAAAAAATATTTTTTTTTAAATATCGGCCAAATCGGTGTCCAAAAATACAGATTTCTGATTGTTATGAAAAATTGAAATCGGCCCTAATTAATCGGCCATTCAGATTAAATCGGTCGACCTCTACTTAAAAGTATTTTCTTTCAAATGATATCAAGAACATGCATATCCTTGATGCCTGAGTTACAGCAGTTAGATTTGGGTATGTCATTTTAGGCAAAAATTGTAAAGAAAGGGGCAGATCCTTCCTCTTGCTCAGTTGTGCACTTGGGCCTCCCACTCTTTCGACTCTGGTTATAGCCAGTTTGCGCTGTTCTGTGAAGGGAGTTAGAAACAGCGTTGTATGATATCTTCAGTTCCTTGAAAATTCCCCCATGGAACAGCCTTCATTTCTCAGAACAAGAATAGACTGACGAGTTTCAGAAGAATGTTCTTTGTTTATGGCCATTTTGAGCCTGTAATCGAACCCACAAACGCTGACGCTCCAGATACTCAACTAGTCTAAAGAAGGCCAGTTTGTTGCTTCTTTAATCAGGACAACAGTTTTCAGCTTTGCTAACATAATTACAAAAGGGTTTTCTTATGATCAATTAGCCTTTTAAAATGATAAACTTGGATTAGCTAACACAATGTGCCATTAGGTCACAGGAGTGATGGTTGCTGATAATGGGCCTCTGTACGCCTACGTAGATATTCCCTAAAACAATCTGCTGTTTCCAGCTACAATAGTCATTTTCAACATTAACAAAGTCAAAATGTATTTCTAATCAATTTGATGTTGTTTTAATTGAAAACATATTAGCTTCTATTTCAAAAACAAGGACATTTCTAAGTGACCCCAAACTTTTGAAAAGTAGTGTGTGTGTGTGTGTGTGTGTGTGTGTGTGTGTGTGTGTGTGTGTGTGTGTGTGTGTGTGTGTGTGTGTGTGTGTGTGTGTATATATATACACACATACATATACATATGTATATACATATACATATACATACATATATATATATATACACACACACACAGTGCCTTGCGAAAGTATTCGGTCGGCCCCCTTGAACTTTGCGACCTTTTGCCACATTTCAGGCTTCAAACATAAAGATATAAAACTGTATTTTTTTGTGAAGAAACAACAACAAGTGGGACACAATCATGAAGTGGAACGACATTTATTGGATATTTCAAACTTTTTTAACAAATCAAAAACTGAAAAATTGGGCGTGCAAAATTATTCAACCCCCTTAAGTTAATACTTTGTAGCGTCACCTTTTGCTGCGATTACAGCTGTAAGTCGCTTGGGGAATGTCTATCAATTTTGCACATCGAGAGACTGACATTTTTTCCCATTCCTCCTTGCAATACAGCTCGAGCTCAGTGGGGTTGGATGGAGAGCGTTTGTGAACAGCAGTTTTCAGTTCTTTCCAGGTCTGGACTTTGACTTGGCCATTCTAACACCTGGATATGTTTATTTTTGAACCATTCCATTGTAGATGTTGCTTTATGTTTTGGATCATTGTCTTGTTGGAAGACAAATCTCCGTCCCAGTCTCAGGTCTTTTGCAGACTCCATCAGGTTTTCTTCCAGAATGGTCCTGTATTTGGCTCCATCCATCTTCCCATCAATTTTAACCATCTTCCCTGTCCCTGCTGAAGAAAAGCAGGCCCAAACCATGATGCTGCCACCACCATGTTTGACAGTGGGGATGGTGTGTTCAGGGTGATGAGCTGTGTTGCTTTTACGCCAAACACAACGTTTTGCATTGTTGCCAAAAAGTTCCAAAAACATTTTGGTTTCATCTGATCAGAGCACCTTCTTCCACATGTTTGGTGTGTCTCCCAGGTGGCTTGTGGCAAACTTTAAACGACACTTTTTATGGATATCTTTAAGAAATGGCTTTCTTCTTGCCACTCTTCCTTAAAGGCCAGATTTGTGCAATATACGACTGATTGTTGTCCTATGGACAGAGTCTCCCACCTCAGCTGTAGATCTCTGCAGTTCATCCAGAGTGATCATGGGCCTCGTGGCTGCATTGCTGATCAGTCTTCTCCCTGTATGAGCTGAAAGTTTAGAGGGACGGCCAGGTCTTGGTAGATTTGCAGTGGTCTGATACTCCTTCCATTTCAATATTATCGCTTGCACGGTGCTCCTTGGGATGTTTAAAGCTTGGGAAATATTTTTGTATCCAAATCCGGCTTTACACTTCTTCACAACAGAGTCTCGGACCTGCCTGGTGTGTTCCTTGTTATTCATGATGCTCTCTGCGCTTTTAACGGACCTCTGAGACTATCACAGTGCAGGTGCATTTATTACGGAGACTTGATTACACACAGGTGGATTGTATTTATCATCATTAGTCATTTAGGTCAACATTGGATCATTCAGAGATCCTCACTGAACTTCTGGAGAGTTTGCTGCACTGAAAGTAAAGGGGGTCTGAATAATTTTGCACGCCCAATTTTTCAGTTTTTGATTTGTTAAAAAAGTTTGAAATATCCAATAAATGTCGTTCCACTTCATGATTGTGTCCCACTTGTCGTTGATTCTTCACAAAAAAATACAGTTTTATATCTTTATGTTTGAAGCCTGAAATGTGGCAAAAGGTTGCAAAGTTCAAGGGGGCCGAATACTTTCGCAAGGCACTGTATATATATATATATATATTCAGTAGTGTACATCAGTTTACGAGGCAGGCACAACAGTAAACAATTTTACTAGATTTGATTACTTGATACCATATTTAGCTTACCATATGCTGACCAATTTCTCATCGAAGTTATAAAAGTGGAAAGGAGGCAAGGAAGTTCTTGAAAACATTACCCTAACAGTATGAAACATGAATTTCCCTCTCGGATTGAAACCCCATTATAAGAGACTTTGTTGCTGCGAGACTCGTCATCCATTTCATAAAGCACCAGTAACGAGTATATCCATCAAATACCAGACCTTTATGGCCGCTCTATCCTACTTTTTACACTTTGTCAATACTGACCTGGTTTGTGACTCATGTTTATGACTGGGACAAAAAATACAAAACATGCTTTATGAAGAATCCCTTTTTTAAGTATAAAAAAAAAAACATTACTGCAACTCAGAATTAAATCAAGGGAGTAATTCACCTCGACACAGCCACAGAGCCAAACCAGGCTCTGGTTATACGAAGACATTAAACCCCATCTGAATTTATTCTATAAACATTAAACCATGAATTTGAAATGAACACTAAACATTAGTCTTAATGTGTTTTGTAAACGTTAAACATCTAAAAATGAGTTCATCTGACTGGTTAATCGGCTTGGTGATTTGGCAGAGGCTGAAGTACTTGGGGCCATGGCTGTCCCCCCCCTCATGGAGGGACATTACAGCCATATGCTTAAGTGCTAGAAATTAAGAAAGATATAACCACTTCAAAGTTGTCACAGAATAACCTACTGTCACAAACACAATATCGAAGAGTAGACTGTACATGACACACACACACACACACACACACACACACACACACACACACACACACACACACACACACACACACACACACACACACACACACACACACACCTGACTGGCGGGAAGTTACGGACAGCTGAATGTCTTTATTGCAACAACTGCTGTCTACTGTCGAACTCATTGTGAAATCCATGGACGAGGATTGCTTTGGTGCTAAACATGGATACATGCACATTCTTTTAAAAAGAAAGGAAATGTGACAGGAAAACAGTAGTATGTAGTTGGGTAGGACGGCAAAAAAGAAAGACCCGGAAAGGTGTTCAAGTCTCCAGCCAACTAAGCCATAGACTGTTTTCACTGCTTCCACACGGCAAGCAGTACCGGAGCATCAAGTCTGACACCAACAGGCTCCTGAACAGCTTCTAGCCCCAAGCCATAAGACTGCTAAATAGCTAACAAAATGTCTACACTGACCCTTCTATTTTATACAACAATGCACTCCCATGCACACTCAATCTAGGAACATTTTACATACTCACACTGACACACACACACACACACACACACACACACACACACACACACACACACACACACACACACACACACACACACACACACACACACACACACACACACACACACACACACACACACACACACACACACACACATTTATTCTGACTCAACACAAGCACACACTCACAGTACAATCATCATATTCGCTGCTGCTACTCTGTTTATAATATATCCTGATGCCTGGTTACCTTACCCCTATTACATACTGTATCTAACCCTGCCACTCCAGCATCCCTGCACATTGTAAATATGGTATTGGCAGTGGCACTGGAACTGATCCTATATACAGCTCACTTACTTTCTCGTGTTCTAGTACTACTGCGTTGCTGGAAAAGATCAACCAAGAAAGGCATATCACCTTACCGGTGCGCATGACAGGAATGCCAGAAGAAGCATAACGCCTTCTCAGCGTAGAAAAACGTACTGTAAATGTAAAAAGTGTGTGTACATGGGAGAACAGAAGGAGATACATATCCAGGCAGCAACGAGCTCACTTTTGTCCATACAACTGTGTATGTCAGACTTAGTTAGTGCGTGAACAGTCGCGGGTTGGACCTACTTGATACTGTTCGCTAGTGAGAGTGCAAGACCAAGACAAGCAGGCAATTGTCATACATTGAGAGACGTGTCCGGCAATGTTTTAATAATTGTCATTTTTATATCTGCCAAAAAAGCAGACAATGGCCTGCTAAGGGAAACACTCGGCAAAGGTTAAGTTCGTTGTTGTGGTGCTAATTTGAAGTTGTGTTTTTTTGACAATCCTCATATAAGATGTTATGGCACTTAATAATTAATTATTATCCTGCACTTCGTGTATTCCCCTGACACGGTCTCTCCGCCAGCACGCACGCACACACACGCCAGCACATGCTCTCATTTATTCATGCGACAAAGAAGACAATCATACAGTGACAGAAGAAACCTTGCACAGACTGTTCTGTCTGACTACCAGTAACCGAAAGGTCGTTCTGCCCCTGAGCACGGCAGTTAACCCACTGTTCCCTGGGCGCCGAAGACATAGATGTCGATTAAGGTAAACCCCCGCACCTCTCTGATCGCAGAATAGCGCATATTAGCAAATTAACATACTCCACTCCCCATGATCAATAATACAAGCTATCCACCTCATTTTCAAACGTTGCTATGGGCACAGCCAAACAACGGAAGTGATGGATTCCACTTCGGCTTTACCTCCCTACTGCAGTTTGTCGGTAAAATATTAGTAAAATAAATAGTAAAAATAAATAGTAAAATATTTGAAAAAGTCCATTTAGAGAGTATAAAAGTCAAGTAAACAAGTATAAGTGTAATTTTATGCGTATTTAATTTGTTCGCTTATGTTAGCTAGACTTACTAGTAGGCTAGTTCTGTTGTGATAACATTAGTTGTGTTGTGTCAGAAACAGGAAGACTCTGAATGGATGGTGACAGCTATGTGATGAGTGTCTCACGGGCTCCTCTGATTGGCTCTTCAGCCACGGTGACACCTGCCACCCATGACAACAGATTTGTCGTTTAATTTTTCCCTGGATTACTGGAGCAAGTGAGTAATTAGAAGGGCCAGGTGAGAGGAGGGGAATGCTGATTGGGAAGAAATGGAACAGGCCTGAAAAAGAAAGGGGGAGGGAAGAAGAGAAAGAGAGAGATAGGGGTGGGAGAGAAGAAAATAGGAAAAAATGCAAGGGAGGACGGATGCTGTACTGTAGATGGAGAGAGAGAGAGAGAGAAAGAGAACAAGTTAGGAGGTACACAGGCATCCCCAGATTCATGGTTTTGACATCTGTGTCCTTCTCGACTCGCTGCTCACAGCCCATTTGGGGGGAGGGGGGGGCGGACAAAAAAAAGATCCCTTATCCCTTGACGCTGGACTACTCTGGTGAATGGGGACACATTTAAGGATGAAGAGGTTGTTAATGTGCTGGGTAGAATGAGGGAACTTCTGAAACACACTAATGTAAAAACACACACACAGAAGATAGAGAAATAACACGCATGAAGGCACACACGCCCATCAGTGAGTTATAGTGAAATAAGAAACCCCAAAAAGGAGAGAATGCTTGACAAATAACGACTTCCAACCAAGAGAAATCAGAGGTGGGGATTCAGTATCTCACCTATACTCTTTATCCTTCATTCTTTCTCTTTGCCCTCTGCTCCCCTCATCTGGCTCTGCCCCCTCTTTCCTCTTCATCTCATTCCATCCCTCTCTCTCTCTCTGACCTCTCATTTTCTACCCTCATCTTAATCTCTCTTTCCTTCTCTCTCTCTCTAGCCTGCACCCTCTTCTCCCCACCCCTTTCTCTTCCTGCCTCCTCCCCCTCCACCCTTCCCTCTCCAGGTGTGTGACCAGCCAGTAAAAGGCAGTGTTTCAGAACTACTCCTGTGTCAGGCCCTGTTTGTCACAAATCATTAAGCCTGGCCAGTGACAGACAGCAGCTGACCCTGAATATCCATATGCTCTCTCTCACACACACACACACACACACACACACACACACACACGCTGGCATGGGCTACACACCTGCGGTAAAAATCACAAAAACACACAGGCAGCAAAGCAGTGAAATACTGTACTGTGTACCATCTGTCAACATGTGTACAGACTAGAGCCGGGCGATATGGACAAAAACTCTTCTAAAAAAATTGACCCATTTTGCTTGATAACGATAAATACAACGATTTGTTTCACTTTTAAATGCACAGTTAATTTCCATTAGCGGCAGGGTTCTAGACAAACTTTTTCCAGTGCCTTTCAGAAGTAAGACAACTGAGATGGTATGGTTAAAAAAACAACTTAGCTATTTCATCTAACATGTCCAGAGAATGCATGATTTATATTTTGATATGCAACCTGATGAAATAGGATCCAGAAAGATCTGATTTATTTTTGACTCTTTAAGCGTGATTTGTCCATGATGGTCAGTGATGAAAAATCTGCGCACCGGAACAAAGCTCCTCGGTAGTCGTCGCGTCCCAGTCTGTTGACAGATGCTACGCTACAATACCAGTTATGTTATGTGTTTCTGTCCACAAGAGAATACTTTCAGCATTGCTCGTTCAGTATGCAAATCGAGAGGAAAAAAATAATAATGTGACGTAGGAAAAGTTGCTTCGGTAAGACGAAGACAATGTTGGTGTCTAATTATCGTCCCTGCACTAGTGTGCTTACACACACACACACACACACACACAAACCAAAGAAAACCACAATTAAGAGAATAGAACTTTGCAATGCATCAACTGCAGTGGTTCTGCGCTTTAGTAAAAAATAAAGCAGTGAAGTCTGCCACAAGTGATTTCTCATATAATTTAAAAATCCCGTTGCTCCACTTTTGACCAAAGTGGCATGCACGGCCGGACATAAGGCTCTGGAGACAGGTATACACGATAAAATGTTGTAAATGTACATATAAAACCACACTGAACTGGCATTGGATGGCTAGTGCCTTCTACTGCACTTCCTACAGGGGGCATTCCGTGGACTAGTGGAACAATACTGAAGTGTGTGTGGTGTGGAGTGTGGGTGTGTGTGCGCGTGTCCATGCATGTGTTTGCATCCATGTCCATAATAGAAAAACAAGCTGCCTGATAGCTCTGCTCAGTCATTGAGGTCACATGACGGTCATGCAACGTCTACTGTCATTTTAAACTCCACCCACAATATCATCAACCACAATAGATAGCGCAACAGAGAGTCTCTCTCTCGTAAAAAACCTGATCTAGCATATTAAGTGTATATGTTTTTTTATTTTATTGTCCATTTGTATTGTTCTTGTCGTTTTCTTAAATGCCATTATAAAAAGTGTATATGATAGTGCAACACATTTATCCCAATGGGGAAAATTAAGTAAGTACAGTACAGTACAGAGTGTGTGCGCGTGACTCACCTGAGCCCCCCTCGGCCAGGTAGAGGTCTCTGGCATAGAGAACCGAATCCAGCATTGACTCAAACAGCAGGAAGTAACCCTGGAAGAGAGAGAGGACAGATCAGTACAATACAATGGTCAGGGAGACATGCATCGGAGGGTTGCTGTCAATATCTCAGGTGCCACTTACTACAGATGTGCCCTTGAGCATGGCATTTAACTCCAGAGTTGACCCTGTGCTGCTCCCATACTGTAATGTGAGTGATTGTGTGGTGGGGATGGGTACTGTGACAGCAGGTTCCAACACATTTCCATTGTCTCTGCATAATGGATAAATAAAGATTTGATTGTCTATTTCATATGATCTCGTCACGTCTTGAATTATATTTTGCTCCGGTGGTTTTAAACATGGGAAAATATAGTTGAACAAGCAACTGCAATTGAAATTCGAGGTGAGATTTAAATAACTTAATATAATACAAATGTGACCAATTACTATAAGGTTTGGGCAAAGGTTGATAGAGTTCTCTTAATATATGGCGGTGGTGTTTAAAGTCAGGTCATCACCATCTGTGGTTAGTTTTGGTCACAATACTTTGTTTGGGTTAAGAGTGTAGTGTAGGCGTCCATCTGCATGAGAAAAGGAAAATACAAAGAAAAGACCTGAAGCATTTTGAAAACTCTGGGGGTATTTTGTTAAGAGGACATTTTACGCCAAAACAAGACATGGAAATGGTTACAGAAATTGTACCACAACACTCCGCATCCAGGTATGAAGCTCTCTCATTATTAGTGTCTGAACACACGCACTGTTTCCATAGCTATCATAGTAAGCTAGCTGGCTAGCTAGCTAGCTAGCTATATTGCTGTGTAACAGCCAACCGAAATCAGCACATTTTTATATTCAAAGTTAGTAACTAGCTAGCTACTAATGTTATTTAACTGTAATAAACATCGTTTTTTTTAAATTGCAGGATAGATTGCCATTTTGGCTAGTTAGCTAGCTTGCAAGCTAGTTTGTTTTTGCTAACAAAGATGCTAGGGCTAACGTTAAAGTTAGATAGGCTAGAGTAACTACAATAACTGTTCTTCTTTTGTTGTGTTAGCTAATGATGTGTTTTTGTTTTCATGGTGAGCAGTTGATCGGCTGAATGCCAAGTAATAGAGATTGGAGTAAGAGCGACAAAAGATCAGTTATTCCCATCAAGACTTAGACAGACCAGTTCCACATCCTAAAATGTTCACAAGGATTTTGATTCATGTTACTTGTGTCACAGTTCTCAAAATAAATATGAAATTATTGACGTGATGGAACTCGCATGCCAACAGATAACAAGCAATAGACTGACAGTAGTGAGAAATATAAATGGTTTCAGTTGTGCGATTCTATTAAAACCACCTGTTGAGTTTTCCGACTAGCTTGGAAAGACAGTACCGTGCAGTATCGAAGAGCCCTCACTGCTGCTCGATAATCCTATTTTTCCAACTTAATTGAGGAAAATAAGAACACCCCCCCCCAAAAAAAAAAATTATACTGTAGCAAAGCTAACTAAAAAGCAGCATTCCCATAGAGAGGATGGCTTTCACTTCAGCAGTAATAAATTCATAAACTTCTTTGAGGAAAAGATCATGATTCATGAGCACTAACCAAGATGGCATAGCAGTTCAGACGTCTTTTACATTTACATTTACATTTAAGTCATTTAGCAGACGCTCTTATCCAGAGCGACTTACTTTTGTCCTCGTCTTGTCGTGTCCTGTATATATATATATATTTACAACTTTTCACATATATTTTATTTTTATTTTCCATCAACTCATCTTCAAAACACTCTCCTGCAACCCGCCTCACCAATTTCTATTTATAAAAAAGTATTATTTACCTCAAATCTGTAATCCTCCAAGAAGCTAGCCAGAAATTCCAAGAAGCTAGCCAGAAACTAGTGAGATGCTAGCCAGGAGCTAGCCAGAAGCTAGCACAGACGCTAATCCAGAAGCTAATCAAAAGCTAGTTCAGAAGCTAGTTAGCTTCTTTACTGGCAAATCATTAGTATTCAGCTAACCACGGTTTGTGGTCATCAGCTATCCTTTAGCTCGAAAATATTTCGCCAGTTTTGTATGGCGCAGCGCAGCTCAGAACGGAACATACCGGACCAATTTCTCTCTCCATGTCCCTGGATTTCAACTGCTCTCTGGACATTCATACCTGGATCTCACAGCTAGCTAGCTGCTATCCGTGTGACTATCGGCTTTCGTCGATTCCGGAGCAAACATCAATTATTCCGGAGCTGGCCAGCTCCGTCAATCACTCCTGAGTTCCATCAATCACTCCGGGGCTGCAGTCACCTATCCGGACCCGTTTTACTGCCTATGCGACAATATCTCTCTCTTCATCACTCAATACCTAGGTTTACCTCCACTGTATTCACATCCTACCATACCTTTACTAGATCATCTTTACTAGATGCTGTTCTTCCACTAACCTCATTGCAACTCCCCTCCAAGTCTCCGACCACTACCTTGTATCCTTTTCCCTCTCGCTCTCATCCAACACTTCCCACACTGCCCCTACTCGGATGGTATCGCGCCGTCCCAACCTTCGCTCTCTCTCCCCCGCTACTCTCTCCTCTTCCATCCTATCATCTCTTCCCTCTGCTCAAACCTTCTCCAACCTATCTCCTGATTCTGCCTCCTCAACGCTCCTCTCCTCCCTTTCTGCATCCTTTGACTCTCTATGTCCCCTATCTTCCAGGCCGGCTCGGTCCTCCCCTCCCGCTCCGTGGCTTGACGACTCATTGCGAGCTCACAGAACAGGGCTCCGGGCAGCCGAGCGGAAATGGAGGAAAACTCGCCTCCCTGCGGACCTGGCATCCTTTCGCTCCCTCCTCTCTACATTTTCCTCCTCTGTCTCTGCTGCTAAAACCACTTTCTACCACTCTAAATTTCAAGCATCTGCCTCTAACCCTAGGAAGCTCTTTGCCACCTTCTCCTCTCTCCTGAATCCTCCTCCCCTACCCCCCTCCTCCCCTCTCTGCAGATGACTTCGTCAACCATTTTGAAAAGAAGGTCGACGACATCTGATCCTCGTTTGCTAAGTCAAACGACACTGCTGGTTCTGCTCACACTGCCCTACCCTGTGCTCTGACCTCTTTCTCCCCTCTCTCTCCAGATGAAATCTCGCGTCTTGTGACGGCCGGCCGCCCAACAACCTGCCCGCTCGACCCTATCCCCTCCTCTCTTCTCCAGACCATTTCCGGAGACCTTCTCCCTTACCTCACCTCGCTCATCAACTTATCCCTGACCGCTGGCTACGTCCCTTCCGTCTTCAAGAGAGCGAGAGTTGCACCCCTTCTGAAAAAACCTACACTCGATCCCTCCGATGTTAACAACTACAGACCAGTATCCCTTCTTTCTTTTCTCTCCAAAACTCTTGAACGTGCCGTCCTTGGTCAGCTCTCCCGCTATCTCTCTCAGAATGACCTTCTTGATCCAAATCAGTCAGGTTTCAAGACTAGTCATTCAACTGAGACTGCTCTTCTCTGTATCACGGAGGCGCTCCGCACCGCTAAAGCTAACTCTCTCTCCTCTGCTCTCATCCTTCTAGACCTATCGGCTGCCTTCGATACTGTGAACCATCAGATCCTCCTCTCCACCCTCTCCGAGTTGGGCATCTCTGGCGCGGCCCACGCTTGGATTGCGTCCTACCTGACAGGTCGCTCCTACCAGGTGGCGTGGCGAGAATCTGTCTCCTCACCACGCGCTCTCACCACTGGTGTCCCCCAGGGCTCTGTTCTAGGCCCTCTCCTATTCTCGCTATACACCAAGTCACTTGGCTCTGTCATAACCTCACATGGTCTCTCCTATCATTGCTATGCAGACGACACACAATTAATCTTCTCCTTTCCCCCTTCTGATGACCAGGTGGCGAATCGCATCTCTGCATGTCTAGCAGACATATCAGTGTGGATGACGGATCACCATCTCAAGCTGAACTTCGGCAAGACGGAGCTGCTCTTCCTCCCGGGGAAGGACTGCCCGTTCCATGATCTCGCCATCACGGTTGACAACTCCATTGTGTCCTCCTCCCAGAGTGCTAAGAACCTTGGCGTGATCCTGGACAACACCCTGTCGTTCTCAACTAACATCAAGGCGGTGGCCCGTTCCTGTAGGTTCATGCTCTACAACATCCGCAGAGTACGACCTTGCCTCACACAGGAAGCGGCGCAGGTCCTAATCCAGGCACTTGTCATCTCCCGTCTGGATTACTGCAACTCGCTGTTGGCTGGGCTCCCTGCCTGTGCCATTAAACCCCTACAACTCATCCAGAACGCCGCAGCCCGTCTAGTGTTCAACCTTCCCAAGTTCTCTCACGTCACCCCGCTCCTCCGCTCTCTCCACTGGCTTCCAGTTGAAGCTCGCATCCGCTACAAGACCATGGTGCTTGCCTACGGAGCTGTGAGGGGAACGGCACCTCAGTACCTCCAGGCTCTGATCAGGCCCTACACCCAAATAAGGGCACTGCGTTCATCCACCTCTGGCCTGCTCGTCTCCCTACCACTGAGGAAGTACAGTTCCCGCTCAGCCCAGTCAAAACTGTTCGCTGCTCTGGCTCCCCAATGGTGGAACAAACTTCCTCACGACGCCAGGACAGCGGAGTCAATCACCACCTTCCGGAGACACCTGAAACCCCACCTCTTTAAGGAATACTTAGGATAGGATAAAGTAATCCTTCTCACCCCCCCCCCCCCTTAAAATATTTAGATGCACTATTGTA
The DNA here is from genome assembly GCF_021184085.1 of Oncorhynchus gorbuscha. NCBI lineage: Eukaryota > Metazoa > Chordata > Actinopteri > Salmoniformes > Salmonidae > Oncorhynchus > Oncorhynchus gorbuscha. Next base: position 30,417,250 of record NC_060176.1, on the reverse strand, counting down.
AAGTGGCTGTTCCACTGGATGTCATAAGGTGAATGCACCAATTTGTAAGTCGCTCTGGATAAGAGCGTCTGCTAAATGACTTAAATGTAAAATGTAAATGTACCTTTGTCTGTACATTATACCTTGATGCTATTTTATCGCCCCCAGAAACCTCCTTTTACTCTCTGTTCCAGACGTTCTAGACGACCAGTTCTTATTGCTTTCAGCCGCACCCTTATTCTACTCCTCCTATGTTCCTCTGGCGATGTAGAGATGAATCCAGGCCCTGCAGTGCCTAGCTCCACTCCTATTCCCCAGGCGCTCTCTTTTAACGACTTCTGTAACCATAATAGCCTTGGTTTCATGCATGTTAACATTAGAAGCCTCCTCCCTAAGTCTGTTCTATTCACTGCTTTAGCACACTCTGCCAACCCGGATGTTCTAGCTGTGTCTGAATCCTGGCTTAGGAAGACCACCAAAAATTCAGAAATTTTAATTCCAAACTACAACATTTTCAGACAAGATAGAACTGCCAAAGTGGGCGGTGTTGCAATCTACTGCAAAGATAGCCTGCAGAGTTCTGTCCTACTATCCAGGTCTGTACCCAAACAATTTGAACTTCTACTTTTAAAAATCCACCTCTCTAAAAACAAGTCTCTCACCGTTGCCGCCTGCTATAGACCACCCTCTTCCCCCAGCTGTGCTCTGGACACCATATGTGAACTGATTGCCCCCCATCTATCTTCAGAGCTCGTGCTGCTAGGCGACCTAAACTGGAACATGCTTAACACCCCAGCCATCCTACAATCTAAACTTGATGCCCTCAATCTCACACAAATTATCAATGAACCTACCAGGTACCTCCCCAAAGCCTTAAACACGGGCACCCTCATAGATATCATCCTAACCAACTTCCCCTCTAAATACACCTCTGCTGTCTTCAACCAAGATCTCAGCGATCACTGCCTCATTGCCTGCATCCGTAATGGGTCAGTGGTCAAACGACCCCCACTCATCACTGTAAAACGCTCCCTGAAACACTTCAGCGAGCAGGCCTTTCTAATCAACCTGGCCGGGGTATCCTGGAAGGATATTGATCTCATCCCGTCAGTAGAGGATGCCTGGATATTTAAAAAAAATGCCTTCCTAACCATCTTAAATAAACATGCCCCATTCAAGAAATTTAGAACCAGGAACAGATATAGCCCTTGGTTCTCCCCAGACCTGTCTGCCCTTAACCAACACAAAAACACCCTATGGCGTTCTGCATTAGCATCGAACAGCCCCCGTGATATGCAGCTGTTCAGGGAAGCTAGAAACCATTATACACAGGCAGTTAGAAAAGCCAAGGCTAGCTTTTTCAAGCAGAAATTTGCTCCCTGTAACACTAACTCAAAAAAGTTCTGGGACACTGTAAAGTCCATGGAGAATAAGAACACCTCCTCCCAGCTGCCCACTGCACTGAAGAGAGGAAACACTGTCACCACTGATAAATCCACCATAATTGAGAATTTCAATAAAAAAAATTATACGGCTGGCCATGCTTTCCACCTGGCTACTTCTACCCCGGTCAACAGCACTGCACCCCCAACAGCAACTCGCCCAAGCCTTCCCCACTTCTCCTTCTCCCAAATCCGTTCAGCTGATGTTCTGAAAGAGCTGCAAAATCTGGACCCCTACAAATCAGCCGGGCTAGACAATCTGGACCCTTTCTTTCTAAAAATGATCTGCCGAAATTGTTGCCACCCCTATTTACTAGCCTGTTCAACCTCTCTTTCGTGTCGTCTGAGATTCCCAAAGATTGGAAAGCAGCTGCGGTCATCCCCCTCTTCAAAGGGGGGGACACTCTTAAACCCAAACTGCTACAGACCTATATCTATCCTACCATGCCTTTCTAAGGTCTTCGAAAGCCAAGTCAACAAACAGATTACCGACCATTTCGAATCTCACCATACCTTCTCTGCTATGCAATCTGGTTTCAGAGCTGGTCATGGGTGCACCTCAGCCACGCTCAAGGTCCTAAACAATATCTTAACCGCCATCGATAAGAAACATTACTGTGCAGCCGTATTCATGGATCTGGCCAAGGCTTTCGACTCTGTCAATCACCACAATCCTCATCGGCAGACTCGACAGCCTTGGTTTCTCAAATGATTGCCTCGCCTGGTTCACCAACTACTTCTCTGATAGAGTTCAGTGTGTCAAATCGGAGGGTCTGCTGTCCAGACCTCTGGCAGTCTCTATGGGGGTGCCACAGGGTTCAATTCTTGGACCGACTCTCTTCTCTGTGACATCAATGAGGTCGCTCTTGCTGCTGGTGAGTCTCTGATCCACCTCTACGCAGACGACACCATTCTGTATACTTCCGGCCCTTCTTTGGACACTGTGTTAACAACCCTCCAGGCAAGCTTCAATGCCATACAACTCTCCTTCCGTGGCCTCCAATTGCTCTTAAATACAAGTAAAGCTAAATGCATGCTCTTCAACCGATCGCTACCTGCACCTACCCGCCTGTCCAACATCATTACTCTGGACGGCTCTGACTTAGAATACGTGGACAACTACAAATACTTAGGTGTCTGGTTAGACTGTAAACTCTCCGTCCAGACCCATATCAAACATCTCCAATCCAAAGTTAAATCTAGAATTAGCTTCCTATTTCGCAACAAAGCATCCTTCACTCATGCTGCCAAACATACCCTTGTAAAACTGACCATCCTACCAATCCTCGACTTTGGCGATGTCATTTACAAAATAGCCTCTAATACCCTACTCAACAAATTGGATGCAGTCTATCACAGTGCAATCCGTTTTGTCACCAAAGCCCCATATACTACCCACCATTGCGACCTGTACGCTCTCGTTGGCTGGCCCTCATTTCATACTCGTCGCCAAACCCACTGGCTCCATGTCATCTACAAGACTGCTAGGTAAAGTCCCCCTTATTTCAGCTCGCTGGTCACCATAGCATCTCCCACCTGTAGCACACGCTCCAGCAGGTATATCTCTCCAGTCACCCCCAAAACCAATTCTTTCTTTGGCTGCCTCTCCTTCCAGTTCTCTGCTGCCAATGACTGGAACGAACTACAAAAATCTCTGAAACTGGAAACACTTATCTCCCTCACTAGCTTTAAGCACCAACTGTCAGAGCAGCTCACAGTTTACTGCACATAGCCCACCTATAATTTACTGTACATAGCCCACCTATAATTTAGCCCAATCAACTACCTCTTTCCCAACTGTATTTAATTTATTTATTTATTTTGCTAATTTGCACACCATTATTTTTATTTCTACTTTGCACATTCTTCCATTGCAAAACTACCACTCCAGTGTTTTACTTGCTATATTGTATTTACTTTGCCACCATGGCCATTTTTGCCTTTACCTCCTCATTTGCTCACATTGTATATAGACTTGTTTATACTGTATTATTGACTTTATGTTTGTTTTACGCCATGTGTAACTCTGTGTCGTTGTATCTGTCAAACTGCTTTGCTTTATCTTGGCCAGGTCGCAATTGTAAATGAGAACTTGACACAATGATGAAAAGAATCATGGCCTCTTAAACATTCAAGCTGCATACTGGACCCTATTCCAACTAAACAACTGAAAGAGCTGCTTCCTGTGCTTGGCCCTCCTGTGTTGAACATAATAAATGACTCTCTATCCAACGGATGTGTACCAAACTCACTAAAAGTGACAGTAATAAAGCCTCTCTTGAAAAAGCCAAACCTTGAACCAGAAAATATTTAAAAAACTATTGGCCTATATCGAATTTCCCATTCCTCTCAAGAAATTTTGAAAACGCTGTTGCGCAGCAACTCACTGCCTTCCTGAAAACAAACAATGTATACGAAATGCTTCAGTCTGGTTTTAGACCCCATCATAGCACTGAGACTGCACTTGTGAAGGTGGTAAATTAACTTTTAATGGTGTCAGACCGAGGCTCTGCATCTGTCCTTGTGCTCCTAGACCTTAGTGCTGCTTTGATACCATCGATCACCACATTATTTTGAAGAGATTAGAAACCCAAATTGGTCTACACGGACAAGTTCTGGCCTCGTTTAGATCTTATCTGTCAGAAAGATATCAGTTTGTCTCTGCGAATGGTTTGTCCTCTGACAAATCAACTGTACATTTCGGTGTTCCTCAAGGTTCCGTTTTAGGACCACTATTGCTTTCCCTATGTATTTTATCTCTTGGGGATGTCGTTCAAAAACATAATGTTAACTTTTACTGCTATACGGATGACACACAGCTGTACATTTCGATGAAACATGGTGAAGCCCCAAAATTGCCCTCGCTGGAAGACTGTTTCCGACATAAGGAAGTGGATGGTCGCAAACATTCTACTTTTAAACTCTGACAAAACAGAGATGCTTGTTCTAGATCCCAAGAAACAAAGAGATCTTCTGTTGAATTTGACAATTAATCTTGATGGTTGTACAGCCGTCTCAAATAAAACTGAAGGACCTCTGCGTTACTCTGGACCCTGATCTCTCTTTTGACAAACATATCAAGACTGTTTCAAGGACAGCTTTTTTTCCATCTAAGTAACATCTACGACAATCAGACATTCTACGACAATCAGACATTTTCTGTCCAAAAATGCAGAAAAATTAAACCATGCTTTTGTCACTTCTAGGTTGGACTACTGCAATGCTCTACTTTCCGGCTACCCGGATAAAGCACTAAATAAACTTTATCCGTGCTAAATACGACTGCTAGAATCCTGACTAGAACCCAAGAATTTGATCATATTAGCCTCCCTACACTGTCTTCCTGTTAAGGCAAGGGCTGATTTCAAGGTTTTACTGCTAACCTACAAAGCATTACATGGGCTAGCTCCTACACATCTTTCCAATTTGGTCCTGCCGTACATACCTACACGTAGGCTACGGTCACAAGACACAGACCTCCTAATTGTCCCTAGAATTTCTAAGCAAACAGCTGGAGGCAGGGTTTTCTCCTATAGAGCTCCACTTTTATGGAATTGTCTGCCTACCCATATGAGAGATGCAGACTCGGTCTCAACCTTTAAGTCTTTATTGAAGACTCATCTCTTCAGTAGGTCCTATGATTGAGTGTTGTCTGGCCCAGGAATGGGAAGGTGAACGGAGACACTGGAGCAACGAACCGCCCTTGCCGTCTCTGCCTGGCCGGTTTCCCCTCTCTCCACTGGGGTTCTCTGCCTCTAACCCTATTACAGGAGCTGAGTCACTGGCCTACTGATGCTCTTCCATGCCGTCCCTAGGAAGGCTGCTCCAGTTGCAACTGTTCTTCCTGCGACTATGGAACCCTGACCTGTTCACCGGACATGCTACCTGTCCCAGACCTGCTGTTTTCAACTCTCTAGAGACAGCAGGAAAGGTAGAGATACTCTCAATGATCGGCTATGAAAAGCCAACTGACAATTACTCATGAGGTGCTGACCTGTTGCACCCTCGACAACTACTGTGATTATCATTATTTGAACATGTTGGTCATTTATGAACATTTGAACATCTTGGCCATGTTCTATTGTAATCTCCACCCGGCACAGTCAGAAGAGGACTGGCCACCCCTCATAGCCTGGTTCCTCTAGGTTTCTTCCTTATGTCTCTCGGTCCCAGCTTTGATTCACCTGTACTGACCTCGCCTTCTGGATAGCAGGATGAACAGGCAGTCACTCGGGTGGTTGTTGTCCTTGATTCTTTTGGCCTTCCTGTGACAGCGGGTGCTGTAGGTGTCCTGGAGGGCAGGTAATTTGCCCCTGATGATGGGTTGGGCAGACAGCACCACCTTCTGGAGAGCCCTGCGGTTGCGGGCATTGCCATACCTGGTGTTGGTACAGCCTAACAGGACGCTCTCAATAGTGCATCTGTAAAAGTTTGTGAGTGTTTTACATGACAAGCCAAATTTCTTCAGCCTCCAAAAGGTTGAAGAGGTGCTGTTGTGCCTTCTTCACCACACTGTCTGTGTGGGTTGACCATTTCAGATTGTCAGTGATGTGTACGCCGAGGAACTTGAAGCTTTCCACCTGCTCCACTGCGGTCCCATCGATGTGGATAGGGGTGTGCTTCCTGCTGTTTCCATGATCAGCTCCTTTGTTTTGTCGACAATGTTGGACATCTTGAAGCAAGTGAGGACAGCATACTGGGATAGGGAGAGATTGAATATGTAAACACCATCCAGCTGGTCTGCACATGCTCTGAGGATGCGGCTAGGGATGCCGTCTGGGCCGGCAGCCCTGCGAAGGTTAACATACTTAAAATGTGTTACTCACGTTGTCCACGGAGAAGGAGTCCTTGGTCCTTGGTAGCGGGCCGCGTCGATGGCACTGTGTTATCCTCAAAGCGGGCAAAGAAGCAGTTTAGCTTTTCCGGAAGCAAGACGTCGGTATCCGCGACGTGGCTGGTTTTCCCTTTGTAGTCCGTGATTGTCTGTAGACCCTGCCACAGGCGTCCCGTGTCAGAACCGTTGAATATCAACTCCACTTTCTCTCTATAATGACGCTTTGCCTGTTTGATTGCCTTACGGAGGGAATAACTACACCGTTTGTATTCGGCCATATTCCCAGTCACCTTGCCATGGTTATATGCGGTTGTTCCGCTTTCAGTTTTGCGTGAATGCTGGCATCTATCCACGGTGTCTGGTTAGGGTAGGTTTTAATAGTCACAGTGGGTACAACATCTCCTAAACACTTTCTGATAAACTCAGTCACCATATCCGTGCATTCGACAATGTTAGAGGCTTCCCGGAACATATCTCAGACCGTGTGATCAAAACGATCTTGAAGTGTGGTTTCCAATTGGACAGACCAGCGCGGAATAGTCCTTACCACGGGTACTTACTGTTTGAATCTCTGCCAATAAGAAGGGAGGAGCAAAATGGAGTCGTGATTTGATTTACCGAAGGGAGGGCGGGGGAGTGCCTTGTAGGCATTTCAAAAGGCTGAGTAGCAGTGGTCTAATGTTCTCAGAGAGAGCGCAACAGTCAATGAGTTTGTAGAACTTCGGTAGCGTTTTCCTCAAATTGTCTTTGTTAAAATCCCCAGCTACAATAAAAGCAGCCTCAGGAAATGTGGTTTCCAGTTTGCATAAAGTCCAGTGAAGTTCTTTGTGGACAGTCGTGGTATCGGCTTGAGGGGTAATATACACAGCTGTGACTGAGATAGTTCTCTTGGGGGGGGGGGGTTAATATGGTCGGCATTTGATTGAAAGGTATTCTAGGTCTGGTGAACAAAAGGACTTAGATTCCTGTATGTTATCACAATCACACCCGTGTTTTAATCACAATCAGTGTTTTAATCATGAAACATACACGCTCACCTGATTTCTTCCCAAAGATGTATTTATTCCTGTATGCACTATATACTGAGAACGCAGCTTGATGTACGGACAAAGACAGTATATCCCGAGAAAGCCATGTTTCTGTGAAACAGAGTATGTTACAATCCTTAATGTCTCTCTGGAAGGAGATTCTCTTCCTGAGCTCGTCTACCTTATTATCCAGAGACTGAACATTAGCAAGTAATATACTTGGAAGCAGTGGATGGTGTGCGCACCTCCTGAGTCGGACTAAAAGTCTACTCCGAATACCTCTTCTCCACCGGCGGTATTTTGGATCAACCTCTGAAATCAGATAAATTGCCCTGGGGGGTATGAACAAAGGAACCAATTCGTGAAAGTCGTATTCCCGGTCGTAATGCTGGTGAGTTACTGTCGTTCTGATATCCCAAAATTATTTCCGGCTGTATGTAATAACACAAAACATTTCCTGGGCTAATAATGTAAGAAATAACACACAAAAGGAGTTAGAAGCAGAGCTGCCCAATCTGTCGGCGCCATCTTGCACATTGCTTAGACAGTCCCTGGGAGCAGGCCGCGTTGGTGGCACTGTGTTATTCTCAAAGTGGGCGAAGAAGGTATTGAGCTTGTCCGGGAGCAAGACGTCAGTGTCCTGGGACGTGGTTGTTTTTCCCTTTGTATTCGGTGATTGTCTGTAGTCCCTCCCACATATGTAGTGTGTCTGAGCCGATGAATTGCGACGCCACTGTGTCTATACTGACATTTTGCCTGTTTGATTGCCTTACGGATGGAATAACTACAGTTTGTATTCAACCATATTCCCAGTTACTTACTTAAATGCGGTGGTTCATGCTTTCAGTTTTGCGTGAATGCTGCCATCTATAGGTGTCGCTGCACTGGGGGTGTGTGAGGGGAATACAACTGATACCAGCACATCTCATCTGAACTACACTGAACAAAAATATAAATGAAAGATGCAACAATTACAATCAGATAATAATATGACTACGTAGGAAATCTAGAGTAGTGCATTACTTTGCATTCACACCTAATAATAATTTAAAAAACACTTAAGTCAACTAAATATGTACAATATATACAGGAGCTCTCAGACTATGCTGCCATTACAGCACCATGGCAACCCTCGACAAAATATTTCCAGGCAGAAATTAACCAACCAAAAACATACGAAATCAAAATATTTATGAAGAGTGGGAGGGGGTTACTAATTGTAATTTTATGACCCTCTTTCCTTCCCACACTTGTCGTGGAGCACTCTCCACGTTCCCTGCTATTCCGAAGCCCCTCTGTCAAGGGGAAGGTCTGACCCTGGCGTGGCCCTGTGTTCAGCTCCACTACATAGCACATTAGCCTGGGTATTATTCCATTATTACATCTTGTTGGCTTCATCCTTACTGGTGTGCACTGCTGACAAATGTCTTTTTTACCAAGCCAGCCTGCAACCCTTCCTATAGACCTAACTGCTCCTCTTTTGGCTCGGTTCAACCTCAACCCCTAGATCCTTTACTGTTGCCCTTTGCTGTAAATAACATTGGTGTAACTCACCCTTTTCCTCCATGAGGCCATATTGCTTTCATCCAGACCTTCAAACAGTAAAGATGTGGATAGATGAAAGCAATATGGCCTCAGGAAGGGCAGTGGAGCAATCCCCATATTGCTTACACCAATCCAGTCCTTTCAGATCTGTGCATACCAAAAGGGTAGGAGCTCATGAAAGGGGCTAGGTCCAGAACCTCTTTGAGAGAAGGAAATGAGGAAGATGAGGAGAGGTGAAGTAGAGGCGCAGAGAAAGGGAGAGGGAGAGCAAGTGAGATGGCGTCGGCCAGATGCATAATAATTCACAGATGATTATTCAAATTAAGATAACCTTTCAGCAGAAAGAGGAGAGAAGATAAGGGAGGGAGACAAACTACAATCGCCACCATCTCATGGCCCATGGATGAACTGAAAAGATGATGATTGCCTCAGAATTTAAAGTAGCGTTAGGGTCTACATTGGTCCCCCCTGCCCAACAGTAACCCGTTATTTTCCACTCCAGAACCAAAGTCCATATCTACTGACTGGCTGACTGTGTTAGTCCTGGTCTCTCCTTTTCTCAGAACCAGGTCGTTGTTAAAACGCTCTCGCAACGTATCCCGACCTCATAATTTAGAGCTCAATTTCACGGGACACTGCCTCACCTGAAGGAGAGGGAGGGGAAGACTCTGAGAGGAAGAGAAACGTCTGGAAGGAGAGTTACGCCTTCCTTTTTCTCCCATAATGCGTTGGGACGATCTCTTCAAGCCTAACAGCGTGACTCACAATCCGACCCCGCTACGCCCTTCTCATATACACACACACTGTTTATTAGCAAAACACAGGATCCATCTCCACGTCACTGCACTGGGGGTGTGTGAGGGGAATACTCACATCTCGTATCTTAACTACACTGAACAAATATATAAACAAAACATGCAATAATTTCAAACATTTTACTGAGTTACAATTCAAATAAGGAAATCAGTCAATTTAAATGAATTAATTGGAGCCTAATCTACATTGGGCACAGATACTTAATAAAAAATAGGTGTGGATTAGAAAAGCAGTCAGTGTCTGGTGTGATCACCATTTGCCTCATGCAGCGCAACACATCTCCATCGCATAGAGCTGATCAGACTGTTGATTGTGGCCTGAGGAATGTCGTCCCACTCTTCAATGGCTGTGCAAAGTTGCTGGATATTGACAGGAACTTGAACACGATGTCGTACACGTCAATCCAGAGCATGCCTAACATGCTCAATGTCTGGTGTCTGGTGAGTATGCAGGACATTTTCAGCTTCCAGGAATTATGTACAGATCCTTGCAACATGGGGTCGTGCATTGTCTGAGCACAGACGACCCCACAGGTGAATAAGGCGAATGTGGAGGCTGGCGTGGTTACACGTGGTCTGTGGTTGGTTGGACTGCCAAATTCTCTAAAAATAACGTTGGAGGCAGCTTATGGTAGAGAAATTAACATTAAATTATCTGGCAACAGCTCTATTGGACATTCCTGCAGTCAGCTTGACAATTGCACACTCCCTCAAAACATGAGACATTTGTGGCATTGTGTTGTGTGACAAAACTGCACATTCTAGAGTGGCCTTTAATTGTCCCCAGCACAAGGTGCACCTGTGTAATGATCATGCTGTTTAGTCATCTTTTTGAAATTAACATTAAATTCTCTGGCAACAGCTCCTTTTGGACATTCCTGCAGTCAGCTTGACAATTGCACGCTCCCTCAAAACATGAGACATTTGTGGCATTGTGTTGTGTAACAAAACTGCACATTCTAGAGTGGCCTTTAATTGTCCCCAGCACAAGGAGCACCTGTGTAATGAGCATGCTGTTTCGTCATCTTTTTTATATGCCACACCTGTCAGGTGGATGGATTATCTTGGTAAAGGAGAAATGCTCAATTAACAGGGATGTAAAACTAATTTGTACACACAATTTGAAAGAAATAAGCTTAGTTCTTTTCTGTGGTTGTTCATTTTAGTATAAATTTGTTGCAATCAATGAGCTTGCTGCACCTTTCTACTGACAATGTGGCCCACTTTTCAGCAGAAAACTGCTCTAATTCTTCAATATTTGAAGGGAGGCCTCCACCAGCTGCCTCCACTCAAGGACATTGAGACTTGTCCCAGAGCCACTACTGCGTTGTCTTGGCTGTGTGCTTAGGGTTGTTGTCCTGTTGGAAGGTGAACCTTCGCCACAGTCTGAGGTCCTGAGCGCTCTGGAGCAGGTTTTCATCAAGGATCCCCCTGTACTTTACTCTGTTCATCTTTCCCTCGATCCCAACTAGTCTCCAAGTCCCTGCCACTAAAAAACATTCTCACAACTTGGCGCTGCCACCACCATGCTTCATTATAGGGATGGTGCCAAGTTTCCTCCAGATGTGATGCAGGCCAAAGAGTTCAATCTTGGGTTTAGTCAGACCAGAGAATCTTGTTTTTCATGGTCTGTCTTTTAGTTGACTTTTGGTAGACCCAAAGCGGGATGTCATGTGCCTTTTACTGAGGAGTGACTTTCGTCTGCCATTTCTACAATAAAGGTCTGATTTGTAGAGTGTTGCAGAGATGGTTGTCCTTCTGGAAGGTTCTCCCATCTCCACAGATAATCTCTGTAGTTTCTCTGTAGTCAGAGTGATCAATTTAATCAATTTTAGAATAAGGCTGTAACGTAACAAAATGTGGAAAAAGTCAAGGGGTCTGAATAATTTCTGAATGCACGGTATATAAAGCCCTTTTTTGGGGAAAAACAATCATTCTGATTGGCTGGGCCTGGCTCCCCAGTGGGTGGCCCTATCCCCCCTCCCAGGCCCACCCATGGCTGTGCCCCTACCTAGTCATGTAACATCCATAGGTTAGAACATAATGCATTTATTTTAATTGACTGACTTCCGTATATGAACTGTAACTCAGTAAAATCACTGAAATTGTTGCATGTTTTATTCATATTTTTGTTCAGAATATATTTTGTGTTTATTGTGTTTTATATTTTATTATACCGAGTGCATTTGGAAAAGAGACCTAGGTCTCAAAATGTATTCCATGTCAAAATGAAGGATAAATAAAAAAATATGTGTCAACTCAATTCAAACAAGTACCTCCCAAATTAATCAATTGTCTCAGTTCTCACTCTAAGTTGCGTTCAACGACTAAAAAGCACTTTTTTACATTTGAAAGTTTTCATTTCCAATTAATAATGGTATATAGTGAATCTTTCAGTAGGGAGCTTTATGTTTCCATATGCCTCTTAATCATCCATGAGCTTTTCAGCTAGCTCCTAAATCAGCAGGGCTTAAGGTACAGTGAACTAACCAACAGACCAGTTAAACTACAACAGCATTCTCAGTAACAAATGTTTTACATGTGGTTATCTACTGTAGTTGAAAGCACTGACCGAAGTCGCTCTTGATAAGTGTCTGCTAAATTACCAAAATGTAAGTGTATTAGTTGGGTATTATTCTAATGAGCTCTGCCCCCCAAAAAGAAAACTGTTTCAACAAACAAAATCTGGTCAGTTAATTTCGACAAGAATGAATCTGGTGCACATCAAGTTCAAAAGAGTTAAGTACATTTTACAAGAGACAATTACATTCAACCATAAAATTTGCATTTATTGTGTAATGTTAATAAAATATGATAAAGCAAAACTTAAGGGCAGCCATAATCTCTTTTTTGTTGTTGTTTAGAGCCAGTATTCTTTATCCCTAGACACACTCATTTAGAATGCCTCAAACTTTAACAGTACTTAAAGCTGTGTGTGTGTTTGTTTGAGAAAGAGAGATTGTGTGTGTGCAAGTGTAAAACTTCCAGAACATCTATAAGAGTGAGTAGGCCTACTTGAACACTGGGAGCATAACTAGCTAGAAGTTAGTTACAGTTAGTGTTTTCACCATAAACGGCACAAAAGTAACTATCAAAACAAAATGTGTCCCCATCCCTTACAAGCAAGCCCTAACTCAATGCACTGCATTATAAATGGAAAACTCTTTCTTTAGGGAAATATGTGAGCAAATTCATTGCGACTCATCACGATTAACTAATGCTATTAACCACTTACACTCGTGGGAATTGGCCTATATGGATAGGGATACATTTAAATGTTTCTGACGGGAGAAATATGGAAACCATATGCATAACCATGGTAGCAATTAAAAGGGAATAGTTAGGAGATTATAGGAAAATTATTAGACTAAAGATGAAGACAACAATTCACCTGACAAGACTGAATCCAAATAACACATTTTATTTTATGTGCATTTACTGTACTTTGCCGCATTTGTTGATAACAAAATCTGAAAATACTCTGGATACATACAGTAACATGACAAGAAAATTTGTGGTAGGTGCGATATGAGACAAAAAAAAATGACAAGGGTTTGAGTGAGAGTTCTAACTGGTGTTTCCAAGTAGCCACACACACACACACACACACCTCTCCAAATTGTGCAGTTCATAAGTCATTTCAATGCACTTTTATGACTCAAAGATGAGTCGTGAACTATAAGTTGTTGTTTTTTTAGCTCTCCTAGCGGTGTTGAGGAACTACAGAAAGCACAATTGTAGTTGTTTTGTTTGGAACCCAGCCCTGCATCTCTGCCTTTACGCTATTGTTGTTATTTACACAATCCAAAAAATGGTCCATTATAAATCGCAATCTAGTTTAGGTGGGCATAATTTTAAAGCTTGTAGTTACTATTGCCAACATGTATAGCCAAAATACAATATTTCAGTGTTAGGCTTTCACAAGGCAATTCAGAAAAGTAGACCATAATTTGAGTGCATAGAATTGGGTCATGAGTGCATTCAGACCAGTGGCGGTTGGTGCCGTTTATGATTAGGGAGGATGATTATTTGTTTCATGAGCATGGCCTTATTTCTATTACAGCATATTGGATGACTGTCATTCATATTCCATTCGGCCATCACGGTTGCCTAATAATCCCCAGTCTCCTCTCCCCTGTAACTATTCCCCAAGTCGTTGCTGTAAATGAGAACGTGTTCTCAATCAACTTACCTGGTAAAATAACGGACAAATCAAATTCAACCAGCTCAATGTAACACCGATAGGCTACTGCATGATACTCTACTTTTCTCTGTACCAATCATGAGGTTCCTACAACCTAGCCTATGAATGTTTACAGCGTAGTTGCACAGGTCGAGCAAATTTTGAGTAATCAAGGTGACAGACAGTGACACATTCAATACTGCCTTGTACACTCTTGCCTGCATCTAGCTGATCAAGGATGTATTCATAAGTCCAACAGTTGCAACTTCTATTAGACACATTCAGTTATGTTTAACCCTGTTTTGTTCTGTTTGCTTCCGTTTAAGAAAAGTTTTTGAACATAATCGGTGGTGCGAACACACCGCTGATCACACGCAAACAGTTGACTTTCATAGCAGCCACATAAAAACAGCATGATCGTTTTGCTTGTTGTATATATATTTCCTTCTAAGACTAATTCTTCTTCTGATCCTGTTTAATGCAAGGGCACTTCCGTTCCAATTTCTGTACTGGATTACAGGTACTATTCTCTAAAAGATACCTTTTCCCTAATTTATCAGTTATCAGTTCTGGCCCTTAAAGGCAAAGGTGCAGGGCCTGTGGCCGGCCTGCTGGAGATGGTGGTCCTTTTCTCTCCTTTTTTGTTCAGAGTTGAGAGAGGGGAGAAGTACTTTTCTAGTCCTGCTAGGTCACATGGTATTACACCTACAGTAAGTGTTGTCTTGGACGTAGAGAAATTATTTTGTGGACATATTTCAAGTGTCTTAAAATACCTTTTTAGCTTTGCTTTTCCTTAGGGTGCTTTTTAGTTGTTCAGTTGTGTTATTTTTTTATCTTATGTTTGTTCTGTAGTAAATATTTCAGCTTTTTATTTTCGCAGTTTTTTTTATTTGTTTTTCCTGTGAAGCGCATTGTGTTGCATTCCATGTCTGAAATGTTCTGTATAAATAAAGCTTGATTTGAAAACCAACTTCAGGTTAAGGTCAATTCAAAATAATGTTCAGCATGTGTGTCAATGTGCGTATGTTTGTGTTTTCAAGTGTCTGTCTCTGTGAGTGTGTATGTGTCACCATGTGTGTATGTGCCTATGCATGTGTGGGTGAGTGACAGTCAGTCCGACTGGGCGACAGTATGACTGATTACTGCTGTCCTCCACTTGGGCAGGTGAGACTCCTTTTACTGATAATGAGGCTAGAGAGGATCTGATAATTTGGCTCCACAGATCTACCGCACACAGTTAGTGTGTGTGAATACGTGTTGAACTCTCCCCAAACAAACTCTGGTGCCCTCCAAAGTGGACGTCGAGGAAAAATTTGCCCACCTCAAAACAAATCCTCATAAAATAGGATTTTTAAAAAATGCTGTCAAATCTACAGACCACAAACATTAAGCCAAAGTCTTTCACGTCTTCCTTTTGCTTGATAAGTTATGAAAAGTGTGTTTTCCTCAATTCAATTACCTACCACCTCCCGGAGAAAAAAAATAATTTTCTGAAAGCCTTCTTTCCAAGTCAAGCTTACCCTGCTTCATTTACTTTTCAGCATCATTTGCTACTCACTTCCCAGTGACCTAGGGCAACCAATGGAAATAAGCTTCGCGCTCACATTGAAGAGACCTAGATGTGGGTTTCAATATAAAAACTTTCTCTCCGGGATCAAGGCCACAAAACTGATTCTAAAGCCAACTTCACTCATGAGAGTCCTCCCCCCTCCTCCCATCAGAAAAACAGTCACCTAGACCCATCAGACCTGATTGATCTCTAGGTAACAATCTTTATTTAGCTTCTCAGTAATTCAACCCCGCCTCCCCCCGGTCTCATGTCTGGCTTCATCCCAAATGGAACCTTGTGCCCTACATAGCAAACTACTTATGATCAAAGCCCTGTGACCCCTGGTCAAAAGTAGTGCACTATATATGAAATGGAGTGCCATTTGGGACACAACCTCAGAGAGAGAGAAGAAAGAGAGGAACAGTGAGAGAAACAGATCAATGCTTTGAGTTATGAAACAGTGGCACGGCTAAAGGCCATCTCTCAAACAACATCCCGGCTAGGTAGACAGGCGACTTGTTTCACAAAAATTAACCCGCCCCCATTAATCACCAGCCCGAGTGATCCCCTATCGTCTCGTCTGAAAGTGGGAGACGGCCAAAAGTTCGGACATTTTCTGATGGAACTTGTCACGTCTCCCTCAGGGTAGAGAGACCTTACTGGATGGATCACTTTACATCACCCAGTTAACTTGTAGTGTGTGTATTACTGAGTAAGCTTCACCTAGGGCCAATATTTTCAAATCACACACTATGAGAAGTAGCATATGACAAATGTTCTCTGAACATAAAGGCTTTCTTTGCCTTTGTTGACCAAATGTTGTGATTATCTCAGAGATAAAATATATTTAGACTGTGCCTTTAATATTCTCCTATCACTTCAAGAGTGAAAGGAAGCAGTCATGTTCTCTAGAAGTGTCTAATTTTAGTGATGTCCCTCCTGTGTATCCATAGCACCCCTTTGGCTGGTTGGCAGAGGTATGACCCATATTCCCTGTCCCCTGTTGGAAGCATTAGGAGGCTTGGGGTACTTGGCTGGCACTGCTCTCCTCTGTCCCCCACTGTGCTTTTCGAGTGTGTGTGTGTGCGTGCATGTACTTGTGAGTATGTGTTGGACTTCTCTCTCTCTCTGTGTGTGTGTGTGTGTGTGTGTGTGTGTGTGTGTGTGTGTGTGTGTGTGTGTGTGTGTGTGTGTGTGTGTGTGTGTGTGTGTGTGTGTGTGTGTGTGTGTGTGTGTGTGTGTGTGTGTGTGTGTGTGTGTGTGTGTGTGTGTGTGTGTGTGTGTTGGACGGAGTTGGGGGACATAAGGGGCCAGTTTAGTGATGTATTACAGCATGACACGTTGGCATTGGGATCAGCATAGCCCTAGGTTCTGCCAGAATCACTCTCGTCTATGAGTAAAGCAACGACACAAGGTCATCAAAGTAAAGCCTCACACCCAGGTATGTGTTCAGATGTACAGTGCGACTGTGGCTACTATGATAAATTGTTAAGTTAGTAATATTGATAGCCTGTAGATCAATCAAAGTCATGACGGCACGAACACATTTGAGGTATTAAAATAAGTGGTTTCCATCGCTCTGTTGGTAAAAACTTGCATCAGATCACATCTATAAAGGACTGGTATTCTGATTAAAATCCATTGATGACAACTTGAAGACAGACCTCGTTGGGTCTACACCGCTGTAAGACACTGGGATTCATCAGTCTCTTGCAGTCAGGACTCAAGACTTACTTCAATTTACCGGCAATAAGGTCTAACGCAGACTCAAATGAATTTACGACTCTGCAAGGGTTGTCATTTCTCCACTTTACACAGGCAGATCCTAGGGCAGCGTTTTGGGCCCTGCACTCTTTGAGAAATGTCCACAGTCACTGCGGTGATGAGAAGTGACAGGAGGATTCTCAGATTTATTAGTGTTCTGTGAGCCGGTGTCATTAGAGATTCGTGTCACGCTGTGAATTTCTATTTCCCCTGGTAACGGCGTGAGATTACGTGCCCGTGCGAACCGCAATGCTCCGTCTGACCCGGGGGTTCGGGGAAAGCTGGGGCGGGACGTGAGTGGGGACAGATACGGCCTGCTCATGAATAAAGGATGACTTCAGCAGAGTGTTCAACTTTCAACCCCTTCATCCGTTTCGCCAGCGAGAACCTGGCTGATGAATGGGCATCAGTGCTCAGAGCGACTCCAAGTAACCCTGGTTAACTATTTAGGAGGGGACATGGCCAGGGCTAATTCTATACATGCCATGTTTAAAATAGTCACTGCTGTTACTAGCGTAGTGGAGGTTTCTATACTGTATGTTGAGATAGTGTTCAGAGCAGTTAGAATAACAATATAATTTGTCAGGGTTTGCGGCATTTCCATTTCAATTCAAGCAGATTCAGGAAATCTTCCGAAAAGATACATTATCTTTGGAATGTCCATCACTTTTTTTTAAACCACAACCTGTAATTAAAATAAACTAAAATAATGAGCATGAACAGTGAACTGACCATCCATTCTGAGATGATGATGTCCACCTTCTCAACGGGCAGTTTGACTTCCTCTATCCTGCCCTTTATCAGAGTGACCCTGTCCTGCAGCTGGTTCGACCTGAGAGGAAACGAGACGGTGAAGAAAAAATGTGTTATCTTTCCTGTTCAAAACATTTTTATTGCAATAATGAAACAAGACAATATGCGATAGTCCAAAATTACAGCCAGAGATAAATTAAAACAGTACATTAAGAACCTTATACCCAAAAATAACAAATTAAATGTTAAATAACTAAGTGTTGGGAGTGATGCTTTCAGCAAATAGGCCAAAACCATGGATCGGTCACAGTGTTCTACTCAACATTAGTTGTACTTTTACACTTGCATTCAACTCCAGAATAGAATAGTTGTAATCATGGTAACAAATCAATAGCTGTACTATGGTCTCCCAACAACACACAGCTTTTGTGTAATATTCTAAGGTTAGGACTTTAAAGGATGAGCTATTTTTATTAATTAAGTAGGCTCTCTCTCACAAGTATATAAAGAAAAAAGTCCCTGTAGTTGAGGCACAACAAACAGTGAATTTGTTCCGACATATACCCAACCTACTACTCTAACATTGGTCAAAAGCCAAGTTATTTTGGGTAAGTAGGACATAATTGTTCCTCCCCTATGGCCCTTTCACACAGAGGTTTATGTATTAACGAAAACCCAACCTGACCTGTGTGTGTGTGCGTGCGCATCCAGAGCACGTGTGTACAGCTGAGGTGTGTGTATACACAATACATGCGAGTCCATACTGATGTGGTGACTATGAGAGTGCACCCTGTTTAAATGATCCTTCCTTTTCTGACCGGCAACCCAGGGTATCAATCTCTGTGCATATTCCATTATCATGACAGCTAATGTTACTGGGGACAGAACAATTACTCACGGCCCAAGAGTGCATTTATGCAGCGCTGATCCTTATCTTCCGCTCCCTCTCTCGCTCGCTATCACATCCTCCCAGAATCACTAACATTCTCTCTATCCCCCCTCTCTACCCCTCTTCTCCCTCCCTTCAGGAGAAGGATACACTGTAATCTCATTATTGGGGTAATTTAGAGGACAATGTCAGGACACTGGTGGGGGGAAGGGGGCGTTGAGGGGTAGAAAGAGATATGACTAAAAGAAAGAGAGCGAGAGCGTGTGTGTATGTCCATGTTAGAGAAAGACGGACATAGAGTGCCATTCTTCTGGTTGCTTGTGGTGTTAATCCCCCCGTGGGTTAAATACACACGTCTCATCACCTTAAATCCATCTGTATCGGAGTAGCAGGATTATGCCACAACTCCCCCGGGGGTACAGGGCACTACAGTGAGCCCAATGATTCTAGCTTTATTACCTCATATTTTTAATTGTGCTTCTAAATGTCTTTGGGTGCGCCTACATTTTTAAAATTAGGTGCACACATGCTCCTTGTAAATAAAACGTAGTTGATTCCACCCAATGTCCTGCAGCAAAGAAAATCTAATGTTGGTCAGTTTATTAGGTACACCACTCTGTTCACAAAAATGGTTCGCTCCTACAGACAGGCCACTGAGTATTAAGGTATTTTAACATTTTATTGACTGTTATGGGACTTTCATGAATAATGACTAAATTATGTATACATTTAACATAGAACTATTACTAAACAGAATCCTACTCTGTCACTGTATGAATCTTATTATAATCACAACACTGAATATAATGTGTGTAGTTTTAGTTCTGAATTAGAACAAGGACTTTCTGTTCCTTGTTAGAAACGAATGGAGCTATCGTCAGACCGGCTGGAATACTGTGTTCCTTACAGGACATTCTGTCCCCACCCAGGGAGGGGAGAGACCTTGGGCTTGTAGTAGATTGTTTAACACATGGCAGACAATGTGAGAAGGCTTGTGAACTATACTGCTATAGTATCTGAGAGGAAGAGGGACATTTATGACGAAATGTGAGGTATATAGACCAATGTACCAGAAATGATAAGGAGAACATTCCTGTGAATAAACATTTAACTATTGTAGACTGGGCCTCTGTCTGTCTTCATTTCTATCAGTATCTCACAAATCCTGATATAGCAGACTGAGTAGTTTAATTGAATTGGTTAATGAACATGAGAACTAAATTCTCCTGACATTGACACATTTAGGATAGTAATGTAGATGGGGAGATCGACGAGAGGGATAAAGCAGAGAATGTGAGTGGAGGAACGGGGGGCTGGGAATCGCTGCACCCAGGGACAAATGTGGTCTGGGGGTGGCATCACTACAACTAGTGCAGCACTACAACTAGACCAGCTAAAGGCACAGTTCGATTGTATTTTGAGTGGAACATTCCTTTAAAAACCAATATGGTTCAGTGTTCAAATCTTCATCAGGGTGCTGTTCCTAAAGTATTCCTATCCGTGAGCATGGCTTTCAGTGCAGCTGGTTGAAAAATTACACAACAGTCGACTAAATCAGATAATTCAGTAGGGTTATCAAGAATCTCCCATTTTTCAAAGGCAATGACGTTGGCAAGTTAACTCGTCCCGTTTTCTAATTTAAACATATGAGCGAGAGAGAGATTCCTGTCTGGCAAACAGTAACAATTATAATGAGAGCACAACTAATATTTTGGTTCACACACAAAAACAAAACACAAAAACGAAACAAACATTTTACATTTATATATACACACATATATACATACTGTATACATACATACAGTATATGTATGTGTATATAGATATATATACACATACATATATATATATTTCTTTTTAAATATATATATACACATACTGTATATATACAAACATACTGTATATATATATATATATATATATATTTTTTTTTTGGAATCGGTCAATTTTGGCCTTTTAAAGCTATATCGCCATCGGCCGATAACCGATATTCAATAAATAGGATGGAAAAAGGGAATCTAATGCTAATCTGAACCATTATCATGATGTGTCATTGTCACAATGTATGAAATCAACATTGGCAGAAGCATAGTTATTGGATATGTGTTATTTTGGATGGCAATTTACGAGAATTCAGTGTCAAAAAATAGAAAGTAGAATAGTAGCCTATGAACGCCCATGTGGTAGCCTATCATTTGTAAAACATGAAATTTACTGTTTATCCCGGCCATTTGGTTACATTCATTTATGTTAATTAATAATAGTAATTTACCATTCTCATTTTCAGAGTGGAAACGTTGTTCGCAGAGTTCAAAACCTGCTACACTTGTGAGAAACAAGTTTAGATTTTTCTTGCGCAACACAATCTGCTAAATACAGTGCATTTGGAAAAAACTCAGACCCATTTACTTTTTCCAAATATTGTTGTTACGTTACAGCCTTATTCTAAAATTGATTAAATACATTTTTTCCCTCATCAATCTCCACAAACACAATATCCCATATTGGTGCCAAGTTTCCTCCAGACGTGATGCTTGGCAGTCAGGCAAAAAAGTTCAATCTTGGTTTCATCTGACCAGAGAATTCCGTTTCTCAAGCGGGCTTTCGTCTGGCCATTATCATAAAGGCCTGATTGGTGGAGTGCTGCAGAGATGGGAGAACCTTCCAGAAGGACAACCATCTCCACAAAGGAACTCTGGAGCTCTGTCAGAGTGACCATCAGGTTCTATACATAAAATTCCTTCAACCTCATGGGCTGGTTTTCACTCTGACATGCACTGCCAACTGTGGAACCTTAAAAAGACAGGTGTGTGCCTTTCCAAATCATATCCAATCAATTGAATTTACCACAGGTGGACTCCAAACATGTTGTAGAAACATCAAGGATGATCATTGTTAACAGGATGCACCTAAGCTCAATTTCGAGTATCATAGCAAAGGGTATGTGTAAACAAGGTATTTCCGTTATTTATTTATTTTTAACATTTGATAAAATGTCTTAGACTGTTTTCGCTTTGTCATTACGGGGTAAGAAAGCCTACTTTCTTGAAAGCCTAAGGTAGGCCAAGGTTTTTAAATACATTTTAAGGAAAAATAGTTAAAGAAAATAGAAAGTTTCCTAAAGTAGCCTGTCTGGACTCCATCTGTTTAATAAGAATCAAATGCCTATTTTTAGTAGCTTAGGCTACATTATTTCATTAAGATGTCCTCTCTCTGAAGAAAATGTGTTCATGCCACTGATATCGAATGACCTCAGCAGCACAGTTTGTGACGTTATGCAAATATTTCGGGAAAAGTGGAATTAAACTTAATTTGAATGGTTTGTGCGTCGAAATAGGATCAGTAATAAATAAAACATATATGCCAACCTGTTGGCTTTTCTGCATATCTTTATTTTGACTCCATTAACGTCATTTCAACACAAAAACGCAACAGATCCTCTCCAACCTGCCATTTCTTAATTTGTTGAGGAATAATAACAATAATGAAATGCTACGATAATAATGGTTTGTTTCAAGTAGGTTTTTATTAAGACGTATGTCTTCAAAGGGGGAGACACCCTGGACCCAAACTGTTACAGACCTATATCTGGGGGCGTAGCCTAGTGGTTAGAGCGTTGGACTAGTAACCGGAAGGTTGCGAGTTCAAACCCCCGAGCTGACAAGGTACAAATCTGTCGTTCTGCCCCTGAACAGGCAGTTAACCCACTGTTCCCAGGCCATCATTGAAATTAAGAATATGTTCTTAACTGACTTGCCTGGTTAAATAAAGGTAAAATTAAAATTAAATATCCATCCTGCCCTGCCTATCTAAGGTCTTTGAAAGCAAAGTCAACAAACAGATCACTGACCATCTCGAATCCCACCGTACCTTCTCCGCTGTGCAATCTGGTTTCCGAGCCAGTCCCGGGTGCACCTCAGCCACGCTCAAGGTACTAAACGATATCATGACCGCCATCGATAAAAGACAGTGCTGTGCAGCCGGGCTGTGCAGCAAGGCTTTCGACTCTGTCAATCACCATATTCTTATCAGTAGCCTCGGTTTTTCTAATGACAATACCATTCTGTACACTTCCTTGGACACTGTGCGATCTAACCTCCAAACGAGTTTCAATGCCATACAACACTCCTTCCGTGGCCTCAAACTGCTCTTAAATGCTAGTAAAACCAAATGCATGCTTTTCAACCGTTTGCTGCCTGCACCCGCACGCCCGACTAGCATCACCACCCTGGATGGTTCCGACCTAGAATGTGGACATCTATAAGTACCTAGGTGTCTGGCTAGACTGTAAACTCTCCTTCCAGACTCATATCAAACATCTCCAATCCAAAATCAAATCTAGTCGGCTTTCTATTTCGCAGCAAAGCCTCCTTCACTCGGGCTGCCAAACTTACCCTAGTAAAACTGACTATCCTACCGATCCTCGATGTCATCTACAAAATAGCTTCCAATACTCTACACAGCAAACTAGATGCAGTTTATCACAGTGCCATCCGTTTTGTTACTAAAGCACCTTATACCACCCACCACTGCAACCTGTATGCGCTAGTTGGCTGGCCCTTGCTACATATTCGTCGCCAGGCTTCAGGTCATCTACAAGTCCATGCTAGGTAAAGCTCCGCATTATCTCAGTTCACGATGGTAACACCCACCTGTAGCATGCGCTCCAGCAGGTGTATCTCACTGATCATCCCTAAAGCCATCACTTCATTTGGCTGCCTTTCCTTCCAGTTCTCTGCTGCCTGTGACCAGAACAAATTGCAAAAATTGCTGAAGTTGGAGACTTATTTCCCTCAACTTTAAGCATCTGCTATCTGAGCAGCTAACCGATCGCTGCAGCTGTAAATAGCCCACCCAATTTACCTACCTCAGCCCCATACTGTTTTTATTTATTTACTTTTCTGCTCTTTTGCACACCAGTACCTCTACTTGCATATGTTCATCTGATCATTTATCGCTCCAGTGTTAATATGCTAAATTGTAATTATTCGCCTACCTCCTCATGCCTTTTGCACACAATGTATATAGACTTTTTTTCCACTGTGTTATTGACTTGTTTATTGTTTACTCCATGTGTAACTCTGTGTTGTCTGTTCAAACTGCTATGCTTTATCTTGGCAAGGTCGCAGTTGTAAATGAGAACTTGTTCTCAACTAGCCTACCTGGTTAAATAAAGGTGAAAAAAATGGGGGAAAAAATGTAAACAAGTGTACAAACAGAATTGTGACCCCTTTTTTTGACCCCCCTAAACTGTTATGTCGGTGACCACGTACATTGGCCTGGCCAATTCCCGTAACCTCAAATTCCAAGACTGTAACAGCCCTAATCGGTCGGGCTCTAATTTTAATTACATACAGTGCCTTGCAAAAGTATTCATTCCCCTTGGCGTTTTTCCTATTTTGTTGCATTACAACCTGTAATTTAAATTGATATTTATTTGGATTACATGTAACGTCCAAACTGTTGAAGTTAAAAAAATTGAAAAATAAAAAATGGAAAAGTGGTGCGTGCATCTGTATTCACCCTCTTTGCTATAAAGCCCCTAAATAAGATCTGGTGCAACCAAATACCTTCAGAAGTCACATAATTTGTTTTAAAAAAGTCCACCCGTGTGCAATCTAAGTGTCACATAATCTCAGTATATATACACACCTGTTATGAAAGGCCCCAGAGTCTGCAACACCACTAAGCAAGGGGCACCACCAAGCAAGCGGCACCATTAAGACCAAGGGGCTCTCCAAACAGGTCAGGGACAAAGTTGTGGAGAAGTACAGATCAGGGTAGGGTTATAAAAAAATATCCTAAACTTTCAACATCCCACGGAGCTCAATTATTTTTTTTTTAAATGGAAAGAATATGGCACCACAACAAACCTGCCAAGAGAGGGCCGCCCACCAAAACTCACGGACCAGGCAAGGAGGGCATTAATCAGAGAGGCAACAAAGAGACCAAAGATAACTCTGAAATAGCTGCAAAGCTCCACAGCAGAGATTGGAGTATCTGTCCATAGGACAAATTTAAGCAGTACACTCCACAGAGTTGGGCTTTTTTTAGTGGCCAAAAAGAGTCCTTGCTTAAAGAAAAAAATAAGGAAACACGTTTGGTCTTCACCAAAAGGCATGTGGGAGACTCCCCAAACATATGGAAGAAGGTACTCTGGTCATATGAGACTAAAATTGAGCTTTTTAGCCATCAAGGAAAACGCTATGTCTGGCGCAAACCCAACACCTCTCATCTCTCCGAGAACATTATCCCCCCAGTGAAGCATGGTGGTGGCAGCATCATGCTGTGGGGATGTTTTTCCATCGACAGGGACTGGGAAACTGGTCAGAATTGAAGGAATGATGGCTGGAGCTAAATACAGGGAAATTATTGAGGGAAACCTGTTTCAGTATTCCAGAGATTTGAGACTGGGACGGAGCTTCACCTTCCAGCAGGACAATAACCCAAAGCACACTGCTAAAGCAACATTTTGGTGGTTTAAGGGGAAACATTTAAATGTCTTGGAATGGCCTAGTCAAAGCCCAGACCTCAATCCAATTGAAAATCTGTGGTATGACTTAAACATTGCTGTACACCAGCGGAACCCATCCAACTTGACAGAACTGGGAGAAGTTTTGCCTTTAAGAATGGTCCCAGTCGCGAGATGTGCCAAGCTTAAAGTGACATACCCCAAGAGACTTGCAGCTGTAATTGCTGCAAAAGGTGTCTCTACAAAGTATTGACTTTGGGGGAGGGGGGGGTGAAGTTATGCATGCTCAAGTTCCTTTTTTGTAGGTCTTATTTCTTGTTCGTTTCCCAATTAAAACTATTTTGCATCTTCAAAGTGGTAGGCATGTTGTGTAAATCAAATCATACAAATGTCAAAAAATATATAATTTTAATTCCAGGTTGTAAGGCAATAAAATCGTAAAAATGCCACAGGGGTGAATATTTCCGTAAGCCACTGTATGCCTTCATTAAGATCCACTGTGGGGTAGTGACAAAAACTGCAAGTGTGTGTGTGTGTGTGTGTGTGTGTGTGTGTGTGTGTGTGTGTGTGTGTGTGTGTGTGTGTGTGTGTGTGTGTGTGTGTGTACATCTGGGGTACAATGTCATGTTTTCACTACTTTGTCCTGCCACACTGGGAGGCCTAGTGGGAAACTGCCTGCATACCAACACACACACACCCGACAGCGAGCTAGTGGGCTGTAAAATTAAAACGTCCCCTCTCCCGCAATCCCATTGTTTTGCTTATACGACACTCCCTTGCATAATGGTAATAACAACAGACAATAATGGCCCCTAACTCAAAGCTGCATTCAGGCATACACAGATTGAGGAGTGTTTGTTGGTCTATGGGTGGTAAATGAGTTTGGTTTGGAAGCACTGTCCGGTTCACTGGTGGTGCTAGTGGAGAGCTGTTATAAAAACGGGTGTAGGTGTTATAAAACACACAGCAGGTGAGAGTGTAGTAGCCCCTTACATTCGTACCAGTATACAGCTTGAAAATAGCAGATTTAGGCACTGATAAATGCCTAAATTGAACACAGTGGCTGTACAGTAACATGCTATAAATTACGCCAGAGCCCTGGCTCTTCGCTTCACAGCGCTCTATGGGTTTTGACTGACAGATGATCGGAACGTGAACACCTCGCATAATAAGATGTTGCCCCCATCCCTCCTGCTAATTAAGCAACTTTTTGTGCTTTTGTCTGAGGGAAATGTTCATTAAAAGATGGGTTGCACTAGCAGTAGTTTAGGGAGCAGCTGTGGAAGAGCCAAGAGGCAGGAAAGACCAGAGTCAGGCATGTGCACTAAATGATGTGAGTTAAGGCCAGGCCGTCTGACACCCACTTTATTGAGCTCAACCACCTGAAACAAATAAAAAGGTGGCTGGAGGTCACAGAGACCTCTACTGAGAAAGTCCATACTACACTGGGGAGGGAAGTGTACTAGTCCACATACTACTAGGGAGGGAATATATTTCCAAAACACTTTCCAACTGAAAATATATTTCAAATGTATTTGCTGAAGCAAAGACTCCAATGTGTTTCCTAATAAATCACTGCAAGCATGCGAGTACAACATCAGAACCAAATTTGCTGTGATAGAAAGCATTATGGCACTCTTGTTTTGTGGATCCGAGGTGCCCACCGGATAATTTATATCTAGAAGGACAGAGAAGCTCAGTTCTTGTGACTTGTTTAAAAAGGACATTCTACTCCAAAATGTTTTTTATTATCCTGACACCATCTAAAATATAATTTCTACATCCAGAAATGAGCCAAATAACATACTGGTAAAATAATTTGTTTGCGTTACTTTAACATATTGGACCATGCATATAGACTATGCATTGTCCATATTATCAGATATGCTATTAGCAATAAGCATCATCACCTGTAGCCCAACTTATGTAGCATAGCGGCTATAAATAGTCTGAAGCATGGTGCTGCCAATCATTTAGTCCCACAGAATAGTATGTCCCAGAAATCTTGCATAAACAAAGTGAATATAATGTAGGCCGACCTGTTAAGGGAAGACGCCTGTACTTCTCACAGAAACCACTTTGTCACTTTATGTCACCATTCGTTAAATAGTTTGTTAAATAACTATTGTACTATGGGATAACTGATTTTTCTATTTTTTCCATTACTCATTTTGTTTGCAGAGGAAAAGTATGTGTGGACTGTTCTAGCATCTTCAAAGTGCGCCCCAGCAAAACATTTTTGGGGGGCGTGGCAGCGCCACAGCTAAATGACTGTAGCAGAAACACTGACACCAAGCACTAATCAAAATATACAAAGAAATGGTTAATTGACCACAAAAAAAAACATTTTGCAATGGCCATCTCAATCTCAAGATTTAAACCCCATTGAAAACCTGTGGTTTGAATTGAAGTGGGCAGTACATAAGAGCAGACAAAGGAAAGAGAAATGATCCAAGATCCCTCCCAATGCGTTCTCCAATCTCATAGAACATTTTAGAAAAAGGCTTAGTGTAATTATCCTTGCAAGTGGACAACAGCGGTGCCAATAACTTTGACCCTGTTGTACTACTTGTTAAACAAAATGCCTCCCTCTGAGCAATTGTATTAGTATAAAATAATTTCCACACAAAAAAAAGTAGCATACAATATAGCTCAGTATTTGTCTGGCAGGTTGGCAGGTAGATGTGCTGACTTGGACTGCAGTAAGGACAGCGAGTGCACGAGTTTGTTTGCGAGTGAATTGTTTGTCACAGAAAGTTACGTTTAACAGGCTAGAATCTATTTATTTAAATGTAAAAAATAGTATCTATCGGGTGTATTTCTCGATGGCCTGTATAGGTCCAGATAAATGCATCAGTTAATGTTTTTTTTTTTTACTTATCTGCCTGAAAGCTCTCTCTCTGCGACACGGATTTAGTTCCTTTGTCTCTTCCCATGGAGGCTTCCCCGTTCATGGGAAATAGCAAGCATTTAAATGCGCTGCAGGAGCTGTATTTACTATGCTCTCTTATGGGAAACAATGTGGACCGACTGGAATTCTGATGCAACAATATTTACTCACGGAGGACGTAAGAGAAGAAGTGGCTACTCTTAGCCAACAGATTAAAAGCTTGCACAATATACTGATATATAGGAAAGAAACCAGAGAAAACAAAAATACTATTTACACACTATTGGATCAGTCTAAAACTTTGCACATACACTGATGCCATCTAGTGGCCAAAATTTAAATTGTGCCTGGGCTGGAATAATACATTATGGCCTTTCTCTTGCATTTCAAAGATGAGTTTGTTTAAAAAAAAATTATAATAAGCATCATGTTTTCTTTCTTTGTATGATATATTACCAGATCTAATGTGTTATAGTCTCCTACATTCATTTCACATTTCCACAAACGTCAAAGTGTTTCCATTCAAATGGTATCAAGAATATTCATATCCTTGTTTCAGGTCCTAAACTACAGGCAGTTAGATTTGGGTATGTCATTTTAGGCAAACATTTTAAAAAGTGGCAGATCATTAATTAAACCAACATTGACATTTTGGTAATATCAGAAACTTGGCTAAATAAGACTGTGCTGGATACTGATGTGTTTCTGGCTAGTTATGTTTTTAGAAGTGGAGGTGTCACCATATTTACAAAGGACAACTTAAATGTTAATGCATCTCTCACACTCTCTGTCCTTTAGCAATTTTAATGTCTAGTTTCATCCTAAACTTGCGCGAGTGGGAATTTTATCACCCTCCCTCTGCCTCAACATGTGCTTTTAGCCAGTTCTCTGACCCTACGATCTAACTATGCTTAATCTGAATTAGACATTTGGGATGATCTTAATTTGGATTGGTTGATGTTAGTTACTGATAGATTTTGCTCAGGCTGAAAAAGATCTGCACTAACTGAGCTGATAACTGAACCAAACTACCCCAACTTTAAACACCCTGAAAAATCTACTCATTTAAATATTATTTTGACAAAATGCCCCTCAAATATACAGCCTATGGAATTTTTGCTAATGAGTTAAGTGACATTTGAACCCCCCCTTGACTGCATAAGAGATGCAAAGCTACATAAATCCCCCCCTCACATTATTAAAATGAGAAATTATAGGAATTTCAATGAGCAACAACTTTTGTCTGATATGGAATTGTTTGAATGGGGGGGGGGGTTGTGTCAAATATCTCTGACTTGGATAGGCACTGAAATGTTTTACTTCTTTGCTCAACTCTATTGCAGATAAACATGTTAGTTCAATAAACTAAGGATAAAGGATAGAGCTAATCCCTGGTTCACACATGAACTATCAGATAAAGTTCAGGAGAGAAATGTAGCTTGGGCTAAGGCAAGGCTGATTGATTCTAAGTCTGACTGGCAGTCCTGTAGA
This sequence comes from Oncorhynchus gorbuscha, assembly GCF_021184085.1. Classification (NCBI taxonomy): domain Eukaryota; kingdom Metazoa; phylum Chordata; class Actinopteri; order Salmoniformes; family Salmonidae; genus Oncorhynchus; species Oncorhynchus gorbuscha. The sequence goes on along the minus strand of NC_060176.1, from coordinate 30,387,616 downwards.
CGCTCCAGAAATAGATGTCCACCCCTTGTTAGAAAAGCAACATTTTATCAAATTGTGGTGTAGAATTTACCGTAAAATGCTTACTTACAAGCCCTTAACTTTATTTCTTGAACTGCATTGTTGGTTAAGAAAATATTTACTAAATAAACTAAATCATTTTTAAAAATAAAAAGTAACACAAATTAACAATAACAAAGCTATTTGTACACTACCATTCAAAGGTTTGGGGTCAAACAAATAAAGGTCCTTGTTTTCCATGAAAACATACATGAAACGAGTTTAAATAAAATTTAAATAGGAAATATAGTCAAGACGTTGACAAGGTTATAAATTATTTTAAATTGAAATAATAATTGTGTCCTTCAAACTTTTTCATCAAAGAATCCTCCATTTGCAGCAATAACAGCCTTGCAGACCTTTGGCATTCTAGTTGTCAATTTGTTGAGGTAATCTGAAGAGATTTCACCCCATGCTTCCTGAAGCACCACCTACAAGTTGGATTGGCTTGATGGGCACTTCTTACGTACCATACGGTCAAGCTGCTCCCACAACATCTCAATAGGGTTGAGATCCAGTGACTGTGCTGGCCACTCTATTATAGACAGAATAGCAGCTGACTGCTTCTTCCCTAAAAAGTTATTGTATAGTTTGGAGCTGTGCTTTGGGTCATTGTCCTGTGGTAGGAGGAAATTGAGCGCCGTCCACATGGTATGGCGTTGCAAAATGGAGTGATAGCCTTCCTTCTTCAAGATTCCTTTTACCCTGTACAAATCTCCCACTTTACCACCACCAAAGCACCCACTGACAATCACATTACCTCCACAATGCTTGACAGATGGCATCAAGCACTCCTCCAGCATCTTCTAATTTTTTCTGCCGCTCATGAACGTTCTTCTATGTGATCCGAACACCTCCAACTTAGATTCGTCTGTCCATTACACTTTTTTCAGTCTTCCTCTGTCCAATGTGTGTTCTTTTGCCCATCTAAATCTTTTCTTTTTTTGGGCCAGTCTGAGATATAGCTTTTTCTTTGCAACTCTGCCTACAAGGCCAGCATCCCTGAGTCGCTTCGTCACTGCTGACGAGACTGGTGTTTTGCGGGTACTATATTTAATGAAGCTGTCAGTTGAGGACTTGTGAGGCGTCTATTTCTCAAACTAAACACTAATGTACTTGTCCTCTTGCCCAGTTGTGCAACGGGGCCTCCCACTCCTCTTTCTATTCTGGTTAGGGCCAGTTTGCGCTGTACTGTGAAGGGAGTAGTACACAGCATTGTATGAGCTCTTCAGTTTCTTGCCAATTTCTCGCATGGAACAGCCTTCATTTCTCAGAGCAACAATAGACTGACGAGTTTCAGAAGAAGGGTCTTTGTTTCTGGCCATTTTGAGCCTGTAATCGAACCGACAAATGCTGATGCTCCAGATACTCAACTAGTCTAAAGGCCAGTTTTATTGCTTCTTTAATTCAGGACAAGAGTTTTCAGCTGTGCTAACATAATTGCAAAAGGGCTTTCTAATGATCAATTAGCCTTTTTAAAATTATAAACTCGGATTAGCTAACACAACGTGCCATTGGAACACAGGAGTGATAGATGCTGATTGTGGGCTTCTGTACGCCTATGTAGATATTCCATTAAAACTCTGCCATTTCCAGCTACAATAGTCCTTTACAACATTAACAATGTAATTTCAAATTAACACTGTATTTCTGATCAATTCGATTGTTCTTATTTTTAAATGGACAAAAAAAGTAGCTTTTCTTTAAAAAACAAGGACATTTCTATGTGACCCCAAACTTTTGAACGGTAGTGTATATGTTTTAGTACTTTTAGCCCTTTCTCGTGATTTCCAATTGGTAGGTTGTCTTGTCCCATCGCTGTAACTCCCCTACGGACTCGGAAGAAGCGAAGGTCAAGAGCCACATGTCCTCCGAAACACGACCCTGCCAAGCCGCACTACTTCTTGACACACTGCTCACTTAACCCGAAAGTCAGCCACACCAATGTGTCAGAGGAAACACCGTCCAGCTGCTGACCGAAGTCAAGCCTGCAGGCGCCCGGCCCACCACAAAGAGTCGCTAGAGCTCAGCGGTACAAGAAAATGTCACTTTCATAGCACACAGCAAATTGGCCAGCGTTAATTAGTTAATTTTTCAGTGTAACATTTCTAGTGTTGATTCAGGAGTTAAGTTAACACTAAGTGGTGTAAAAGAACCCCAGTGATGGTGTTACTAACCAGAGTTTAAACAAAACCACAGACATCATTATCATATTTCCCAGCATGCTCTACTACAGGTAGATTTTTTTTATTGTGTTTCAATATCCATGTTTTGATTGATTAATCTTCTGCTTCCCAAATATAAATTTAAAAAAATTCTAAACGAATCCAATCTGTTACTTGGACTTACTGCACCTGATACTGAAATGTTTGTTCCAGTTTAGATGATTTAGGTAGTGTCATACTTTAGTCTTCCCAACCCTGGCAGTCATTCTGAATGCAGGTTGTAAGTGAATAAAAATTCCAAAAATTCCAACCCTCGTCTGGCTGGATTTCAATAGGAATTACACAACTTTACAAGCCAGCATTATGTGACTTGCAGGCCTGATGTGATCTGTAAACCATGAGTTTTAGGGTAAAACTAGGCCCTCAAAACAAGGCCTTACAAAGTATGTAGTGTATTGTGTTAAATAATTACATTTTAACGATAACATATTCACATAGGATTTTACTTGGTGAAGGCCACAGTGCTGAAAATTAATGAATATAACAATCATGTCTCTGTCACTAGCAAACACAGTCAAGGGTGGTACTGGTAATTAAAATTTACTGGAAAGGCACCTTGGGAAATATACAAATGAGGATCAGCACCTTATTTGCTGAAAATAAGGTATTGGAGTGTGTGGTTCTTCAATGAACCATCCCATTTAAGGTTATTAAAATAACCTAGAATGGTTACCCTATGGCATTGCTCTTAAGAATTTTATTTGGTTCCAACCTGAACCTTTATTTTTAATAGTGTACTATAAAACATTTCATTTTCGCAAACCCATAATGCCTAATATTTAGAACCCAAGTATGGGTATTCAGACACAGCCACTGGCTTCTGGTCCCTGGGGGTTATAAGTTATATGCAGTAGCCGTATGGACACTGACACACCATCCCTATAAAGCCTTATCTGAGCTCATAGACACCCTCTTGTCAATGGGGTGTGTTACAGGTGAGTGTTTGTATATCACATAATATTCATGTCCAGTTGGCACGAAACAGGGGGGCATTTGAAACAGGGCAGTACAACACAACTGACTTGTCTAAAAACACACTCCATTTCCCAGGATTCCCTGGGATAACAATGGTGGCTCACCTGACAATGTCCATGGCCTGGTAGATGATTTCTGATTGGTCCACCCCAATGACCATCTTGGCTCCCGCTCTGGCGGCGAACATAGAAAGGATGCCCGTCCCACAGCCCACATCTAGCACCACCTGCAGTATAGGAGATAGAAGTGCAGTATAGGAGGTAGAAGTGCAGTATAGGAGGTAGAAGGTGAAACTTCCCCTTCCTTATAACTAGTAAACGATTGGCTGATTAGCGTGTTAAAACCTGTTAAAGATAGGGCTGACTACTGCCCCCTTTGGAGGAATTGCGTGCCCATAGTAAACAGAAAAAAAATCTGTCCAAAATTGCTAATATATGCATATAATAATTATAATTGAATAGAAAACACTCTAAAGCTTCTAAAACCGTTCAAATTATGTCTGTATGTAAAGGAGAACTCAGCCATTCTCCCAAACTCTCTCGTCATCATGAAAGTTGGGCCAACTTTAACGTCATCGCCCCCACCCTTCCCAACCAGCATACAGATCTGGGAACAGTTTCTATCTATTCAGCGCGATGTCTGCTTTCAGTGGGGCCTGTCATTGTGAGAATCGCACGCTCCCTCCACTTTTGGCGGGCTGAAACCTTCAGGTAACGCGAAAATACATGCACTTTGATGCGCACGTCGGGTCCAGAGCTCTCTTTCTTCCAGGGTTGACCAAACGACGTCTGTTTGTCTGTTCGAGCTAAGGATTGTTTTCCATGTTCAGATCATGCTAAAGCTTGATTCTGCAAAGTTTAGTCAAAGTTTATGATGTGTATTGCTGTTATCTGACGTTATCTGCCGGAGCTATCATCATTTCTCCGGACATTTGAGTAGAATTTTTTGAACATTGCGTCATTGTAAACAGAGATTTATGGATATAAATAGCATATTATTGAAAAAAAACATAAATGTACTGTGTAACATGTCCTATTACTGTCATCTGATGAAGATTTTCAAAAGGTTAGTGAATTATTTTTCTTTGAATCCATCCGTTTGTTGATTGCATATTTTGTTCAACTTGGCTATTCAAATTATCTGTGTCTTTGGTGGTGGTTTGACATAAATATGTGCTATGTTTTCGCCGTAAAACATTTTAGAAATCTGACTTGCTGGCTGGATGAACACGGTGTTTATCTTTCATTTGAGCTATTGGACTTGTTAATGTGTGGAGGTTAAATATTTCGAAGAATATTTTTGCATTCCATGCGCCACCGTTCCAGCTGAACGTGGGAGGGGTCGTTCCCAAAAGGGAACCCTACCCCGTCATCAGGTTTTAAGAAGGGTAGATAGAAATGTTCTAACAGGGGTGTAGACCAGGGGCTGGCCAATAATTTAGTCCCGAGGGCCACATCAGGAATTAATTTCAGCGGACGATTTGTTCGTCAAAAGAAAAAGGGCTGGTATTTAAAAAAACATACACTGTAGGTCTATTATAATTTCGATATACTTGCCATCTAGTTAAAAGATGTTCAAGAGTGGCCAGGAGTGTTTTTTTTTTTTAAAGGCCAGTGAATGTGTTTCCTGTGTTTCATATATACTTCCACACAAGGAGGTTGGAATAATCCTGTGAAATTGTGAAAATTATGATAATGCCTTTTTAGTGTGAGCTTTTTGAAAAGGCCGCCTGAAATTTTAGACTGTTTTGGTAGGATGGAGTTTTGACCTACCTATTGACATCTGAGAAGGAGCTACGGGAAAAGGACTGAGCTACACACAAAACAGCAAACACATAGCCCTTGTAATACAATCAATTTTCAACTTCCCTCACAAACATTTCTCCCTCTGATATACTCCTATCCTGTGGCCTGGCTGGTCTAGTGACATGGGTTTGAATCCAGCCTACAGCCCTTTGATACAATCTCTATCTTTTCCCACTGTCGTTCTCTTTCACAATCTGTACAAGGAAAATCTGAAAATACCTTTAAAAATATATTTTCAAGAGATACTTATTTCTGGTACGCTGAAGGACCATACTGGGGGTGAGGTGCAGGAGAGGAGCCAGAGTGTTTATCGCAATGACAGGGGTTGCGGCAGGTCAACATAACCCTTATCCACCGCCACTCCAATGACAGGGATAACAATACCCAGACCAAACCCTGCGTTTCTTCTTCCAGCAACCGTCCCGTTTCCTACCCATTCTCTCCCATCCCCAACCCCTTTGACTGAAAAATTGCTCCCCTCTCCCCCCCACCCCCGCCTATCCTCTACCCCCTCCCTCAGGACATACCCGGTGGCAACACATAAGGGATGGCCTTGGAGATGGACACTGCCTGCTTCCAATGACAGTGCAGGGTTGGGGAGGAAGGGTGGCAATAAGGGGGGTTGGTGTGCGCTCGTTATCAGCACTCCACAGTCCCGGCCAAGAGGCGCTACAGTGCGTAATGAAGTCGCAGTGTTTTAAACAAGGGGCTGTCACCGCTATAGCAATTTATATTTTAAAACCTGCACTGCCAAGTTCTTTGCTCACCTTGTCCTTGAACACTTCCGGGTTGAGGTACATGAAGTCCCTGTAGCTTTCTGTGCGCACCTTATCCTGAAAGGAAGGAACAAAGGACATTCAGGTCATCCATTACCATGGGCAGAGAAGACATAATCATAGAGCATGTCTTCAGAAACAACATAACAAACTGTAACAAATTATCCAGTCACCCGAGACCAAGGTGTGTGTGTCACAGCAGGGCGGGATGGACGATTGTATGTCTATGAGATGGAGAGTTCCCGTGAAGAGGGGAGATTACATGTTTGTGCTTGTATGTGGTGTCATCTCGTGGAATCAGAGCTGACTGGGGATTTGACTCCACGGAAAATGAGTAAAATGCATGCTAGGCTGAGAAATCTAGAGAAAAGTAGACTCAATCGAACATTGAAATAGAGAGGACTGGCATCGTTTCAACCATTCCATGTGGACGAGCTAATTAACCTGCCAATCAAATCCTTACGCTTTTCAATGGGAGGCCTTTTACGTACCCATGAAACACACATTTAAAACGCACAACTTATCCGCACTCATTTCGGATGATGCCTTCGCATGCTGTTGGTGTGTTGACAGAAACAGAACAAGCCATCAAATATTTTGCCAAATTACAGATAAATCCCAATAGGAGCGGTTTCCCAGAAACAGAGATTCTCCATTGAGCTTGCTTTTAGTCCAGGACTAGGTTTAATAGTGTCAAGGAAACCACCCCCACCCCATGGTGTTGAAATAAATTACAAATCAATTAGAAGATTAAATCCAATCTGTTCCAAAGACTGCTTCTACATCTGCATTGCTTGCTATTTGGGGTTTTAGGCTGGGTTTCTGTACACTTTGTGACATCGGCTGACGTAAAAAAGGGCATTATAAATACATTTGATTGATTGATCTGACATGAAACCTGACCTCATTCATTATATTAGTCTGACATGAGGAGTAGCGAAGGATCCTTGGAGCAAGGGTGATTGAAAACCAGAGCTTCTAGTAATAGAGAATTGATTCTTCAAGATTTATCTTTGATAACTTGCCCGGAGAAACAGACTGAACTGAAGTGATGGGGCAGGGAAGGAAGTGGGAGGGTTAAATGGTGAGACTCACTTTCTCTCTCGCCCTGTCTTAAGCACACTCACACACACACACACACCGTGACCAACAGTGATCCACTTTATGGCAGCCCATAAAAGAGTTGACGATGTTCCACCGCAAACGTGGTTCCTCTTTCCTCCGAGGAATGGTTTTTGATGGAGTTTAGTCTGACGTATATACATATATGACGCAAACATTAACAGTGCTAAGCACCAATCAGAGAGAGGGAACATGTTGAAGCACTGCGGTAAGTGAGAGAGGAAGAGAGTGTTGACCACCTAGCATTCCCACCCACACCTCTCCTTCCACACACACAACTTATAATGCTTAAGAAGTGTGAAATACAATTACCACAACTCAAATCCCCACCATGTTATAGTAATGCTGATGTTTTGCATGAGAGCTCACTCCTTATTGCTGACTTGTCAGTGAGAAAAACTTAATGTTATCAACATCATAGTTTGCAAAGAGTCGATTATTTTCATTTAATGCTACATCGAGCCTTTAGGATAAACCGCACTGATAAATCTGTGTCCCTCCTCTCTCTGCAGTGTCTACTGAATTAAGAAGAAGAGGGCATGAGTGTGTGCATATGCGCAACAAAGCCATTGTGGTAGCGGACCTTAAGCATCTCCTCATGGATGCTGTAGTGGCCATATGAGCTGAAGTAGGCCTCGTCCTCGTCCTCCCGGAGCTCAGCCACGGCGCCCAAGGACCCGGTGCCCCGACCCACATCCGCATTCAATACTAGACCCTGGGCCAGCAACCTGAAACAAATACCATAGTATTTTTACAACAGAGCAGGATGAAGTTGCCCCTAGACCCTGATCTACAGTCAGTTTTGCACCCCCCCCCACCATTTAAGGTTCAGATTGGCTGATCCTAGATCCGCACTTACAGGTAACTTCTATCCGGAATGAATTGGAACAGATTTACCGCAGGACAGTCACACACTTATAGCACCAACTGCACAATAAATGGAAAGACAGCATCTATATCCCCCACTCCCCCTCTATGCAGCAGTGGAATTTTCCCTCCCTTCTCCTTTTCCTCCTAAACAAAGGAAAGGCCTCTGCAATACTGAGTTCACTGAGTCCCTCAGCTGGCCGCAGGTGGGAGGTGCATGTGTGAGAATGAGAAACACCAGTGCCATCAAATGCAGGGATCCATTTGGTCGCAATATGTGACCGATTGACTTGACTGTGCAAGTAAAAATATATATATTGGTTGCATCAGTGCCACCTGGAAATTCTAGGTGGTTAATTCACTCAAACTTTGGTATTTTTGTGGTGGCTAAAACTGATTTGGTCAAACAGTAAAGTCCATTACCCTGGCCTGATTCCTTAATGACAGTTTCTGCCCTACCCCTGTACCAGTTTCACTGGTAGCTGCTGTGATCAGACACACTCACCCCTTCTCCCACTGAGTGCCCCAAGGAGAGGAATAGAAAATGCATTTTGATTGCGCAATTGAGGACACTGGAGGCAGTCATTGTAAACAATAATTTGACTTGACTAGTTAAATAAAAGGTCAAGTAAAAAATGTATTAAAACATACTATACACACATAAACATACTATACTTTAGGTCAGAAGTCAGGGTCTCTTGATTCGGTCGTTTCGGGTGAACTGTTGTGTCCTCACCTTTGTTCTGATCATTTACCGAAAAGGAAAAGGTGCAACGCCCGCTTACCATTAAAAACACATTTTCTTGAAGCAACTATTAAAAGCTTAAATAAAATATTGTGTTTTCAATGGTGGTTGAGCACCCTCCAATAGTTCCCCTTTCAATTGCTACCATGGTTATGCTATCTCATATTTCTTCTGTTAGAAACATTTAAATTGGACCCTATCCATATAGGCCATATTCCCTCGAGTGTAAAGGCTTAATGTAGTAATTTGTATTTCTGTAATAATATCAGAAGTGGTAGCAGTGGCGATGCTAATAACAGTAGCAAGTAACAGTAATTAACAAAAATGTCAATAGTAGTGTGAGCAGCACTGACTTGAGTTTGTGTAGGTCGTCCATGGCTCTGGCCAGCGCCTCCTCTGTGCGCTGGGCCCTCTCCTCTGCAGCCTGGGCCCTCTGCAGAAGAGCATCAGAGGAGCAGCTGGCTTCACACTGGCCCCCAGTAGAGGGGCCAGCCAAAATCCCCTTCCCCTCACACAGTTCTTCCAGATCTAACAAAAAGGGAGACTCACTTGAACACATTTCAAAAATGGGAAGATAACGACTGCCTACTCTACTAACAGTACTGTGTACAATCGCATCTCTGCCCAACATACAACTCTCCCAACCTCCTTTGTGTGAACCACGCCAGTAACGTCACCCCATGCAAATTTCCAGTTACAATGAGGCACTAATGGGTTGCAACAACTCAAATAATACCAGATAAAATAAAACAGCACTGCATAAAATAAAACAGCACTCTGTTTATAATGACAGCTTAAAGGCTTTTTATGGATTTAAACAGTTTCAAGTTGTTCTTTAAAAACAACATAGGATATTGATGCAAAATCTCACATCTGGTGAAAACATTCTAAATATACCTGCAATGCAGTTACCCTTTAGCTGTACTTGATTAAATGGAGGCCTTTGAGTTGAACAATGAAAGCCAGTACCTATCTGCAGTAAGGGGTCATCCTGTAAAGCTGGCCTCATGTACTCATCACTCTCCCAGGGAATAGAACACACAGGCAGCGTAGACAAGCTCTGCCCACTGCACTTCTGCAAACACAAACACACAGCCATTATTGTCCATGAACTTGGAAAACCAGGGATGTATTTGGTACGACATAGAATGGCGAACTGTATTAACGATAAGAAGACACAGAAGTAACTGATTCATTTTGGAGGTTCGAGAACCTAAAATTCATGATTAATCAAATCATAGCTGTAAAGTATCTATGAAAAATACTATTGAGCATCTATAATTATGTTTTTGTTTACATGCGTGTTGGAAAAGGCTCCTGCAAACTGCATGCTTGCAATAATATCAGCAATAGTGCTTCCCCACACAAGATATGCCCAAAGATAATTATGATGTTTTCAATATTCCTGATATTAAATCCCTGGAAAGGTCATTTGGGGGAAGGATGTTTGGCATACATTTGAAATCTGTATCCAAAATAATAATACAGGAAAGTTGGGAAATGTGTGACATAAGACACTACAATGATTAGCTTGTAGATACTACACAGCCAGTGTGGTGCCATCTGAAACCTTATCGGATGCTCTGAAATATGGGTATTGTTTAACACAATTTCTTTAAATTAATTTATGGATATTTGTTTTTTTAACTTCCTGATTTTAATCCTAACTTTGATTATTTCTCATTAATTATTTTGGATACAAATTTCAAAAGGCATGCCAAGCATCCTTCCCGCATTTTCCCTTTCTATGGATTTCCTTTCAGTAAGATCCAAAACACTATACACTGAACACAAATATAAAGGCAACATGAAACAATTTCAACCATTTTACTGAGTTACAGTTCATATAAAGGAAATCAGTCAGTCAAAAATAAATTCATTAGGGCCTAATCTATGGACTATGCTCTCCCAGGCCTACCCGCTTTGGAGCCAGACCAAACCCTCCCCCACCCCCGGACGATCCCGCAGGTGAAGAAGCCAGATGTGGAGGTCCTGCGGTGGTGTGGTTACAAGTGGTCTATGGCTGAGAGGCTGGTAGAGAAAATTAAATAAAATGTTCTGCCAACAGCTCTGGTGGACATTCCTGTAGTCAGCATGACAGTTGCACCCTCCCTCAAAACTTGAGACAACTGTTGCATTATGTTGTGAGACAAAATTGCAAATTTTAGAGTGGCCTTTTATTTTCCACAGCCAAATACACTTGTGAAATTATCATGCTGTTTAATCAGCTTCTTGATATGCCACACCTGTCAGGTGGATGGATTATCTTGGCAAAGAAAAAATGCTCACTAACAGGGATGTAAACAAATGTGTGCACCAAATTTGAGAGAAATAAGTTTCGTTCACAGGAAGAATTTGAGGGATATTTTATTTCAGCTCATGAAACCAACACTTTACATGTTGCGTTCTTTCTATCAGGTAGTCTAAACACCTGTTCTTTTGCAATGTCAATTTCTATAAAATGTCTAACCTCAATCTCAGCTTCGAGAGACGACTACACTTCCAAATGACAAGAAGCAAGGATGAGACCTGGGTCATTACTATTTTACCTGGACCATGCTTTGGCCAAAGATCTGAAGTCACTCTGTATCAAAACACAATAAGGGATGTGCTTACCTCTGTTCGTATGTAGTTTATCATCTTGATGTAGCCATAGTCATCTAATTCTACAGGGAAGGATTTTAACAACGGCAGATGTGAGGATGGATTATATCATGACCTTAAAACAATGATAACTCTTTATAAGATAAGTTTGAAAACTTACTGTGTTTCTTAACCACTTCTACAAGGTCGACTTGATGCTCAACTAGGCAGTGTTGTAGTGTTTCTGGTCCAGAATTTGACATCCTGAGAAAACATGAGGGACAAGATATATTTTAACCATCAACACTTTCAGAGAGAGACAACTATTTCACACCAGATTACATGTATCGGTGAGTTGCTTAAAAAAACAAACAATGATACACACTTGTCACAGAATAAGCAAGTAACTTGAACGTTGTTGTCATTGGCCTCCATCCACTGCCACTGTTCCTCATTATCACTGTCTGAGAGATCGGGCACATCGTCCCCTGCCCCACCGTCGTGATCTGTCACAGTGTCAGCAAAGGTGTCAGTCAGCACAGACAGGTACATTATAATCATCGTTGGTGTCAGTGTCAAACATTGCATGAACTGGCTGTAGCCATCACTTAAGTTCAACCACAGTTTTTTTTCAATGCAGGTTTCGTGTAATATGAGTTAACGTGGTAATGCAATAAGCTGCATGGAGTATAGTCAATACAAGCTCAGCTATCAAGCTGGTTAGTTCGTTTGCATACCGGTATACGAAATGCGTTAGCTAATTTAGCTAGCTAGCTACATAAGCAACATTACATGACTTCAAATTAACAACTATTTTAAGTACAAAATATCCTAATTACAATATGATGACCGATCTCTGTAGTGCAACATTCAGTATTTCTATTATTATAGTTTTCTATCACTATTTACGTAACTCACGTGTACCTGTGTATTCCGCCATGCTGTCTCCTTGGTTTCAGCAGTGTACACGCTGCTTCCGGGTCGAGTTCCAACGTGTACTTACAGACAGTGGTCACGAGGGTGTCAACAACTTTCTTCTTCTATGATGTTTAACGGCGGTTGGCATCCAATTTGTTGTATTACTGCCACCTACTAGACTGGAGTACAACTCCCTTAAACTTTAACTGAAAAATAAAATGTACTAAATAAATACCCTACTATCTAACACTATACTCACACATTTCAAAATTATTAAAATAAAATAAACACCACCCTACTCCACTGATTAAATGTTCCATCCATGGGGTGGCAGGGTAGCCTAGTGGTTAGAGCGTTGGACTAGTAACCGGAAGGTTGCAAGTTCAAACCCCTGAGCTGACAAGGTACAAATCCCCCCCTGGAAATGTCAACAATTAAAACATTCCACTATTTTCCCCAATACTACACATTCCCTTGTCTCATACATTGCTGCCACATGCCCATAAGCTTGACACCTGTAACATCTTAAAGTATTTGACACATACACTTGTACAGGATAACTTATATATCCTAACTTCACTTTGTCAGGCTTATGACTCAACTTCAGAACTCAAAAGAACAGATAATGACTTCTGTCCCCTGTCTGCGTCGCATCAAACGACAAGCATCACATACAACGGGGATCTTTGCCCTCAACTGGTCAACGTTTCTATCACTCCTTTCATTGGTTCCTTTTTCTTGAGAACACTTCACTTTACTTACCCCCATTCGTTTTACTTTGAGTACATTCTTCCTCTGCACAACAGAAACACAAACAAGTATCACTTCTACTTACCCTCACCGAATCCACATGACCCAACTATTTTTTCACCCACCATCAAACCACAAATGGATCAGCCAAGAGGCAAGGGTCCACTTTTTACATAAACTTCACTCCTACTGTCACAGACTCCTTTTCATCCTGATCCTCGGTGCATACATCAGTCTTCGATGACTTTACCACACTTACCACCTCTGACACTTCACCCTCATTCACTTTCATTTCTCCTCCTGTCTTCAGCTCCCTCTGCTTACTTTCTACCATTCTTCTTTGACAAACCATCTCCCTTTTTCCCCACAATTTTATCTGACTCAAGCGCACCCTCTTCTTCCCTCACTCTCTTAGACCTCTTCTCCCTATTTTTCCCGTCCATTCCTCCTCCATTTGTCTCAGCATTGCTTTCCACATGCAAATAATTAACACAAAGCATTACCCCATAGAGGTGCCAGCTTGACTAAAGGTCAGCAACTCATGACAAAATCTTTAAGGGATTTGAAGAGGTACAGACTGCTCCAGGAGGTTTGTGCTGATTGTACAAAGATTGTGACAGCCGATTTAAATGGCGTCCCTTGAGAAGGCAAGAACAAGATGTATGTCAGGAGAAGTGCAGTATTATCATGAGGAGATGTAAGAGGTGTTCGAATACTCATACTAACCGTACTAATCATACTATTTGTGACATTAATTTGAGTATATAGTATGCTTATTGGTCATAATATGGACATAGTATGACAAAAGTTCCCGGATGTCGTACTAAATTTGTCAAAATATGAAGTATACACGCAGAGGACACTATTTTATGGCCCATAATGAAATTCTTCAGCAAATGGGCGTGGCTTCACATCATTTTCAGATTTGAAGAGAATGACTGGAAAATATGCAGCCAAAGTACAATGAAAGCGGTTACAAAATCATTGCTTTAACTAATTAGGACAAATGTTAAGAAAATGTTAAGCAATGTAATAAAGTAATGACTTTTAAAAAAGTTAGCTTACATGTTATGTTGGCTGACAATTTGTTAGTATAGGGTTCAATTCTTGGGCCGACTCTTTTCTCTGTATACATCAATGATGTCGCTCTTGCTGCTGGTGAGTCTCTGAGCCACCTCTAAGCAGACGACACCATTCTGTATACTTCTGGCCCTCTTTGGACACTGTGTTAACAACCCTTCAGACGAGCTTCAATGCCATACAACTCTCCTTACATGGCCTCCAACTGCTCTTAAATACAAGTAAAACTAAATGCATGCTTTTCAACCGATCGCTGCCTGCACCTGCCCGCCCGTCCAGCATCACTACTCTGGACGGTTCTGACTTAGAATATGTGGACAACTACAAATACCTAGGGTGTCTGGTTCGACTGTAAACTCTCCTTCCACTCACATCAAACATATCCAATCCAAAGTTAAATTTGGAATTGGCATCCTATTTCGCAACAGGGCATCCTTCACTCATTCAAAAAAAATATACCCTTGTAAAACTGACCATCCTACCAATCCTCGACTTCGGCGATGTCATTTACAAAATAGCCTCCAATACCCTACTCAACAAATTGGACGCAGTCTATCACAGTGCCATCCGTTTCATCACCAAAGCCTCATATACTACCCACCACTGCAACCTGTACGCTCTCGTTGGCTGGCCCTCGCTTCATACTCGTCGTTCTCAATGGCCATTCTGGTGCTTTCGTAAATTCGCTCTGGCTACCTACTCCGATTTCAGAGCACTCACGTCTGAGTGTATAATGAATAATAATGAATTTACAAGCGCTCAACACCCGTTGAATACGGCTGGTGTCAGTAAATGTCGACAAAAAAAGCACAATTAAATTGTTGCCAGCAGCACAGTTAGTCATAAACGCTCTGGGTGACATGAAAACAGCTCTGCTGGTGTTAGTAAAATGGTCAGAGTGGTCTCATTTGTGTCTGGAAGTAGTCAGACGCTCAAATCAACTGTACTCCTCCGCCCGAGCGTCCAAGTGTGCGCTCCGAGAGCGAAATGCTCTGAATTTACAAAACGGACAAGCTGACAACGCTCTGAATTTACGAGCCACTCTGGCACTCCACATTCAATTTACGAACACACCCGAAGTTATAAGATGTCTAACTAGTAATGTGTTATGCTAACTAGCTAAAAAGAGGTTACATAGCAACAGCATCAACTTCCTGTAGACAGGCGAAGAGCTAGTTCGCTCAACTGAAAGCATCCTGTTCGCTAACAGTATACTAAAATTAACTAATAGTATATACTCATTAAGTATGTAGAATACAGTATGTTGGTATGAGTATTAACACAGCTGTATACTTTGAATACGGAGTAGGAATGGAGGGAAAAAGAGAGGCAGAGGAGGTCTAAGAGAGAGAGGGAGAAAAAGGGTGAGCTTGAGTTGGTTAAAATGGAGATGGTAGAAAGTGTGAGCTAAAGACAGCAGGAGAAATGGAAGTGAATGTGGGCTTAGTATCGCAGGTGGTAGGTGTTTCAGGGTGGGTGAACACGGAGTTGGGTGTTGTGGAATCGGTGAGAGTAACCAGAAGTGGTATTGTGATAATTGTTTGTGTTTGTGCTGGTCAGAGGGAGCAGGCGCTCGGAGTTAAAACGTTTTGAAATCTCACAGCATCAACTTTGCTGTAGCTTTCTTTTATGCATGCTACTTTACTGCAGACATCCGATTGGCCAGTGGTAGGCCAAACGTGTAATTAATTTGCTCTCTGGGCCCGCCAGGAAGGCAGATTTTGTACGTTCAGACGCCATGCAATGGTTAAAAATGGCAACAGTTCGCCTACCCGGTTGGCAGGGCTGTTGAATCAGGTGCATCTACCGCCAACAGCCCGAGACTAATTAAAATATATATTTATCACTTTTTTTTTTTACATATGTTTGGCAATCGACTAGGTATTCCTTGGAGATCGACCGGTTTGTGACTACTGCTCTAGAAAATTGATTGAAGTTCAATCTCATGCTTCTCTCTTTGGGCTGATACAGTGGGGCAAAAAAGTATTTAGTCAGCAACCAATTGTGCAAGTTCTCCCACTTAAAAGGATGAGGCCTGTAAGTTTCATCAAAGGTACACTATAATGACAATGACAGACAAAATAAGAAAAAAAAATCCAGAAAATCACATTGTAGGATTTTTAATGAATTTATTGGCAAATTATGGTGGGAAATAAGTATTTGGTCACCTACAAACAAGCAAGATGTCTGGCTCTCACAGACCTGTAACTTCTTCTTTAAGAGGCTCCTCTGTCCTCCACTCATTACCTGTATTAATGGCACCTGTTTGATATTGTTATCACTATAAAAGACACCTGTCCACAACCTCAAACAAGCACACTCCAAACTCCACTATGGCCAAGACCAAAGAGCTGTCAAAGGACACAAGAAACAAAATTGTAGACCTGCACTAGGCTGGGAAGACTGAATCTGCAATAGGTAAGCAGCTTGGTTTGAAGAAATCAACTGTGGGAGCAATTATTAGGAAATGGAAGATATACAAAACCACTGATAATCTCCCTCGATCAGGGGCTACACGCAAGCTCTCACCCCGTGGGGTCAAAATGATCACAAGAACGGTGAGCAAAAATCCCAGAACCACACGGGGGGACCTAGTGAATGACCTGCAGAGAGCTGGGACCAAAGTAACAAAGCCTACCATCAGTAACACACTACGCCGCCAGGGACTCAAATCGTCCAGTGCCAGACGTGTCCCCCTACTTAAGCCAGTACATGTCCAGGCCCGTCTGAAGTTTGCTAGAGAGCATTTGTATGATCCAGAAGAAGATTGGGAGAATGTCATATGGTCAGATGAAACCAAAATATAACTTTTTGGTAAAAACTCAACTCGTCGTGTTTGGAGGACAAAGAATGCTGAGTTGCATCCAAAGAACACCATACCTACTGTGAAGCATGGGGGTGGAAACATCATGCTTTGGGGCTGTTTTTCTGCAAAGGGAGCAGGACGACTGATCCGGGTAAAGGAAAGAATGAATGGGACCATGTATCGTGAGATTTTGAGTGAAAACCTCCTTCCATCAGCAAGGGCATTGAAGATGAAACGTGGCTGGGTCTTTCAGCATGACAATGATCCCAAACACACCGCCCGGGCAACGAAGGAGTGGCTTCGTAAGAAGCATTTCAAGGTCCTGGAGTGGCCTCGCCAGTCTGCAGATCTCAACCCCATAGAAAATCTTTGGAGGGAGTTGAAAGTCCGTGTTGCCCAGCAACAGCCCCACAATATCACTGCTCTAGAGGAGATCTGCATGGAGGAATGGGCCAAAATACCAGCAACAGTGTGTGAAAACCTTGAAGACTTACAGAAAACGTTTGACCTCTGTCATTGCCAACAACGGGTATATAACAAAGTATTGAGAAACTTTTGTTATTGACCAAATACTTATTTTCCACAATAATTTGCAAATAAATTCATTAAAAATCCTACAATGTGATTTTCTGGATTCTTTTTTCTTCTAATTTTGTCTGTCATAGTTGAAGTGTACCTATAAAGAAAATTACAAGAACTTGCACAATTGGTGGCTGACTAAATACTTTTTTGCCCCACTGTATTTCTGCACTGACTGCTGCACAGCAATCTCGGGCTACTGCACACGCAATTTAGAGAGAACATTGCTTGGAACTCTGAGCTCCCCCCCATTATTTTCATATGGAGAGGCATGCTGGTCTATTTTGCCAAACATCTCACAAAGTGTATATTTTTATTTGTCAAAATTGGACACCATTTAAAAATAAGGATAAAATCCTCTTTCTAGTGACGAGGTTGGGCAGCGTACTCTCATCGATTGCTAGTCCAGAAATAGTCAATGTTGCAAAACATTTTTGTACTTGTGGATGTTTACTTTCTACACAAGTTATTTGTCAGTTTTGTCCTAAGAACAGATTGTAGTGGTAAAATAAGAAGGTAGAAATGTTTGTGCCATTTAGGGGAAATGGAATTCTAAGCATCACTCCAGTCAGAAGAGGCTTAGGGAAGGTTGGTTTCAATTAATTTGCTATGGCTTCGTGGTACTGTTCCAGCTTAGCCAATGTTCTTTGGACAATTTTCAGCTTTGGGTTCATTTTGACTCATTCTATTGTCCAGCCTACTCCTGTTCTGGCCTGGCGCTGGTCTCTATGTGGCCTTTAGCATGTAGCATGCAGCCCTGGGTGTGTGTGCCATTCAGAGAGTGAATTGAATACGTGGACATCTATAAGTACCTAGGTGTCTGGCTAGACTGTAAACTCTCCTTCCAGACTCATATCAAACATCTCCAATCTAAAATCAAATATAGAGTCGGCTTTCTATTCCGCAACAAAGCCCCCTTCACTCACGCCGCCAAACTTACCCTAGTAAAACTGACTATCCTACCTATCCTCGACTCCGGCGATGTCATCTACAAAATTGCTTCCAACACTCGACTCAGCAAACTGGATGCAGTTTATCACAGTGCCATCCGTTTTGTCACCAAAGCACCTTATACCACCCACCACTGCGACCTGTATGCTGTAGTCGGCTGGCCCTCGCTACATATTCGTCGCCAGACCCACTGGCTCCAGGTCATCTACAAGTCCATGCTAGGTAAAGCTCCGCCTTATCTCAGTTCACTGGTCACGATGGCAACACCCACCCGTAGCACACGCTCCAGCAGGTGTCTCACTGATCATCCCTAAAGCCAACACCTCATTTGGCCGCCTTTCGTTCCAGTTCTCTGCTGCCTGTGACTGGAACGAATTGCAAAAATCGCTGAAATCGCTTCAAACATCTGCTATCTGAGCAGCTAACCGATCGCTGCAGCTGTACATAGTCTATCGGTAAATACCCCACCCAATCTTACCTACCTCATCCCCATACTGTTTATATTTATTTACTTTTCTGCTCTTTTGCACACCAATATCTCTACCTGTGCATGACCATCTGATCATTTATCACTCCAGTGTTAATCTGCAAAATTATTCGCCTACCTCCTCATGCCTTTTGCACACAATGTATATAGACTATTTTTTTCTACTGTGTTATTGACTTGTTAATTGTTTACTCCATGTGTAACTCTGTGTTGTCTGTTCACACTGCTATGCTTTATCTTGGCCAGGTCGCAGTTGCAAATGAGAACTTGTTCTCAACTAGCCTACCTGGTTAAATAAAGGTGAAATATATATATATTTTTTTTAATAAAAATGTTGAGCCCCCAACTCCGGCTTGTCACTCCATTAAATATCTTAAATATACAGTTGAATGTGTGGTCCGTAGATTGTGTATATTCCCTTTTGACTGCACAAATATTCTCATTTGTTGTCTCTGCTATAAAATAAAGAGAGGGGAGGGGTCAGATAAGAGGCAAAGAGCTGAGGCTACAGCCAACTACCAAATGACCAGCCAGGCTGCCGCACACCTGCAGTACACTCCCCCCCCCCACTTACTTACACTTCAAGGAAGATCAAAGTCTGTATTCACAGGGTAGCATTACTGATCTAGGATCACTGATCAAGATCTCTCTACATAGTCAGCAGATGCAGCAGCTGTTTCAACTTTCCATTATAGGACAAGTCACATGTAATAAGTCATTGTGGAGATGACACAATTGTCTTAATATTTGTGTCTATTGATGGCATTTTAATAATGTGGAATATCATTCTGATTGACTCCTCACACCTGTTTCCTGGGCCATAGTGGAAAAAATGATTCTTTTAAATCATGCACTCACCTTTGCATACCAAAAACTCATCAGTATTGACAACCAACTAAATGTGTGCTTTCAAGGATATAAACAAAGATTTTTTTGGCATTCTTATCAACATTTCAGATAAAGGCCTATTAAATTAAGTGAAATTGCATGTAGTAGCTTTTAAAGTTCTCTGGATGGCAGTAGCGAGTAGAATGAGTCCATTTGAGTCCTGATTGTAGAAACTTGAAATGACTGATGACAAGTGTACTACAAACACTGACTGCATCAGGATTCCATCAGGAATCCAGGTCATCGTTCTTGTCAATAACCTTTTGGTTTTCAAAGCTCAGGCAGGCAACCGTTCTTTCAAGGGCTACTCTGCGGTCACTGTAGTTACACAGGTCATGTTCAAAGCTGTCAATTCGGCGGCCTTGTTCATCCGCAGCGGCTCGGACACCCTCCAGGATGGCGGAGAAGGGTCCAGAGCAGCATCAATGGCAGTTTTGTGCTGAGTGGCAATGGTGGCTGTAATTTCCGAGACCAGAACCGTACGAAGGTTCTGAAGATCTGTGGGGAGAGTGACCGCATGAGGATTTGTAACGGTTGGACTGGAGTCGGTGCTATTACTATTCACGTTTGCCATCGTGGTTGAAACATTAGTTACATGTCTTCTACTCCTCAGATCGTGTAACATTTGAATCAAAAAGGTAACTTAGTGGCCGCCAGGCCAAACTGAGCAATCAGGGAGAAGAGCCTTGGTCAGGGAGGTGACCAAGAACCCGATGGTCACTCTGACAAAGCTCCAGAGTTCCTCTGTGGAGATGGTTGTCCTTCTGGAAGGTTCTCCCATCTCTGCAGCACTCCACCAATCAGGCCTTTACGATAGAGTGGCCAGACGGAAGCCACTCCTCAGTAAAAGGCACATGACAGCCCACTTGGAGTTTGCCAAAAGGCACCTAAAGGACTCTCAGACCATGAGAAACAAGATTCTCTAGTCTGATAAAACCAAGATTGAACTCTTTGGCCTGAATGCCAAGCGTCATGTCTGGAGGAAACCTGGCACCATCCCTACAGTGAAGCATGGTAGTGGCAGCATCATTCTGTGGGGATGTTTTTCAGCAGCAGGGACTGGGAGACTAGTCAGGATCAAGGGAAATATGGAGTAAAGTACAGTGAGATCCTTAATGAAAACCTGCTCCAGAGTGCTCAGGACCTGACTGGGACTAAGTTCACCTTCCAACAGGGCAACAACCCTAAGCACAGTGGCTTTGGGACAATCCTCTGAATGTCCTTGATTGGCCTAGCCAGAGCCCGGACTTGAACCCGACCGAACATCTCTGGAGAGACCTGACATTTGCTATGCAACTACGCTCCCCATCCAACCTGATGGAGTTTGAGGATCTGCAGAGAAGAATGGGAAAACCTCCCTAAATACAGGTGTGCCAAGCTTGTAGCGTCATAAAGGGTCTGAATACTTAATGTTGAAATGTTTCTTTATTGTTAATACATTTCCAAAAATGTTTAGTCATTATGGGGTACTGAGTAGATTGATAAAGGAGTAGATTGATAAAGGGGAAAAACCTTTTAATCCATTTTCAAATAAGGCTGTAACATAACAAAATGTGGGAAAAGTCAAGGGGTCTGAATACTTTCCAAATGCACTGTACTGTACACTCTGGTCTTAAATAGACTCCTGGATTAACTCCTGCTCGCCACTGCCACCCTGAGGACTTTAAAAGCTACTAACTTAATTAAATAGGCCTTTTTCTGAAATTTTAAGAATGCCCAAAATATTTGTTTATATACAAAGGGCACATTTCTTTGGTTGTCAATAACAAGGATTTAAGTGTGTGTGTATATGCAAGGGCATGGAAAAAAACAATTTCATTAATCATTTTGTGCACTGTGGCCAAAGAAACAGGTGTGAGGAGTCAATCAGAATTCCCTATAATAGAATGTCATCAATTCAATATTAAGACAATTGTGTCATTGCCATGACTTATTACATGTGACTTTTCCTATAATGGGAAGTTGATCAGGTGTCCAGTCCTCAGTGCTGAAACAGCAGCTGCATCTGCTGACTACACAGAGGAAGGAACCTGATCAGTGATCCTGGATCAGCAATGCTGCCCTGAGACACTTTGTAAATACAGACTTAGATCTTCCCTGAATTGTATGAGTGTATGTAAGTGGGGGCAGGGAAAGGAGTGTGTGTGGTGGCCTGGCTGGCTGGTCAATCGTTAATGGGCTGTTGGCTCAGACATTTAACATACTTTCAGTAATTCTGAAAAACAACCATTTTATAGCAGAGAGAACAAATGGGAATATTTGTGCAATCAAAAGGGAATATTCACAAGGTACAGACCACATCAACTGTATACATTTAAGATATTTAAATGGAGTGAGTGACAGACAGGAGTTGGGGGTTCAACATTACCCACTTTGTTTGACACTTGCAGGGATGCAAAACTTGTGAGGGCCCAAAAGGGTGACACTTTTTTTTTTGCATTGAAACATGCAAAACAAATCCCTGCTAGGGGGAAAAGCAGGTTTCAACTAATTAAACAACAAAATAATATGATCTACATGAGCGGTCTCTGTGTGTAAAATAAGTGGTTAATGTGAAACTAACTCGCAAGTTTAAAAAATGTAATGAAAGAAATCCAGTGTTATTTGTTGCCTAGACTTTACTGCAAATGACACTCAAGTATTGAGAAAAACAACTATAAACTAATATTGCAGCTAGCCATGATGGCCTTTATAATATAACGCTTGTGACCACACAGAAATATTGCACTTGGGGGGAAAAAAACATCTTAAAGTAGAAATAGAACGAAACAGTCATTCTATTTTTGCTCCATTATAATGGCTACTACAGACATTGATCAAGTGCACAATGCTACATGTGTGCAAAAATAACATTCAGAGTTTAAAAAAGTATAATCCCCTCACATGCGTTACTGTCAAGTTCAACACAAAAACAATATCCTTGGACTACACTGCACATTATTACATTGTACACTTTCTGCCTGTGGACATCTGTTCTACAATGTGTCAGCAAAAGTGAGAAAGAGGGAAAATGTGTGGTGTTCCATTTACCTCTATAGTGGCATCCAGTTTAAACCAGGCCCAGCTACACTTGATCCCTGAATCCACTTGTTTAACAAGCAACGCACCATTTTCCACTAATTCTCTCATTCTGAAAATTAACCACATCTGTAGAAGGAAAACATTAGTTAACAGATTGTGGTTAGTTCGTTACCCAGTTAACATTTGACACAGATTGCCAGGGTCCAGTAAGCAACTAAGGCATTATAACTTGAGGACCGGTTCCTCAAGTTATATCATTGCGAATTGATTAGGTTACTAATGTTAGCTCATCTGATGTTGTAACGTTAGCTTGCTGACGCGTTAACTGTCTGACTTTATTAGTAAGCTAATTATTTAATCAGATAAATTGGCTAATGTTGCTCAACATTTCTCTGGCTAGCTAACAGATAATTCGATCCAGCTAGCAAGATACTTAACGATGCTAATACTTGTTCAACAACACTTTCTCCCTCACCTCAAACTTTCCAAATGCCAGTAGATTTTCAGTTACAACTCATGAAGTACGCATCATCACAAGGTGCGCCCCTTAGTATTGTTATTATAATAAAACAAATATACACATTCAAATACAAAAACACAGTTATGGGAAGCACAATTAATTGTGTTTTTTTTGTTAAATAACCCAGAAAACAGTTACATTCCTCTCCAATTAACACTTTAAATTGCCTGAACAGCACCAGATCATCATGAGGAAATGTATTTTGAATGTTGTTCAATGAATATGGCGCATTAAAAGGAAAAGCAGATTTACCAAACTCGCTGGAAACCCTAGGACAGGGCTTGGGAAACTCCAGGCCTCATGTGCCTGATTGGTGTCACACTTTTGCCCCAACTAACACACCTGACTCCAATAATCAACTAATCACGATCTTCAGTTTAGTATGCAATTAGTTTTAATCAGCTGTGTTTGCTTGGGATTGAGAAAAAGTGTGACACTACTCTAGCTCAGGAGTCGCCCATCCCTGCCATAGGAATCTCAAGAGTAACTAATCCTGTGAACGGGTTTGGCAACTCAGGTGTCTACACTTCAACAGCAAAATTAGATAAGACGGAAGTTTATGCCCTAGCACTACACAGCTGATTCAAATAATCAGCTAAATCATCAAGCTTTGATTTAAGTGCCCTTGAACGGGTTACACTACACAGGCGAACCGACTTGCCAAACTATTGGGGCCTGTACATGCGAATCGTCATGAATCTGAGAATCCATTAAGTAGTGTAAAGTTTAGATCTAAGCCTAGCATGACAAAGAGCTATATTGTGGAACACACTAAGGAGCCACATTCCTAGTAGGCCTTGTACGACATAATGATTGATTCAATATCCCCGTTTGGTCTTTAGAATCAGGTCAGGTGCCTAGGAAGAATTCGTTACATTCTGTGGACTCAGCAATGAGCTGCGCTGTCTGAGAAAATCGTACTGCATTCTTAAAATTAGCATAGTAGGCGTGGCCATCCAGAAGAGGACGCAGATATGACCTATCCTAACAGCAGGATATTATGCTGGCACACGATGGCGGAAAAGTCATTTTAAAATGTTTTGAAATGCGTTTAGGTTATTTTCAAGATTCCCTCATTACCATACACGTGACGTCATCAGTTGTGCTGCTGACTACTACCGCAGTCCAACACGTTGCAGGACAATGTAAATGTTATCTAGTAGGCGCCTAAATAGCTCCTGAAATTGTCTATGTAACAGGGATGAGTTTTTGAATAGCCTAGGTTTTTGTTTTTCCAGTAACGCAAACATGTTGGTATGGCGTAGTCCTCTTACTGCCCGTTGGTTTACATCGCTATTTTACTAGGCTTATCCCAAAATTGCTTGTTTTGATTCAGCCCGGTATAGTAACAAATTGAGATGGACTACTTGTTACAGGTGAAAATAGGCGCCCTCGTGGGTTTGTTACTCCTGACCGTATTTTTCGGATTTATCCCTGCTTGGATGAAGTGGTTCAGAGAAACCAGTGGGACAGGTACGTTTCAGTAGGCAGCCTACAAGTTATACATTAGTTGGCTAGTATCACGCTGTAACCCCATGCAATTCCACACTTGGGATGTGTTGAGCCAGATGGCTCGTTGCTGAAGCGTCCGTTGCTTGGCGTCCTTTCCTTCAACCTAAACTATTCGGTTTCCCATCAACGAGGCATATCCGATATCTCTAAGAACAATACCTACGATTCGTGTTGAATGTGTCCACTGTCAAATAAGCGGTTTTGATCCAGGGTGTACTATATCCCGCATGTGTGGGCTGCTATGGCATTGGAGTCCATTTATAGGACACGTGAGAGTAAACTACCAAGTAAGCTCCCACTTTTACAGACATGAGTAGGGAGACCTGTATAACGTGTTTTTAAACGCGTTTTCAATAGCGAAGCACTCATTCAACCAGACACATCTTGCGTTTTGTTCCTAGATATATTGGATATGTCTCTGTTGATGGAAACGTTATTTTGGTGAAACCGAATAGTTTAGGTTTGGTTGTTCATGGATGCCTGGGTAGTTGCGGGACGTAGAAAATTACATGCAAGTGTTTGCAATGCCTTCATAAACGTGATCAACATCTACTTGTTTGCCAAATCAATCACGTGTTTGCTGTGAACTAGTGTTTATCTTTGTTTCTTCCTTTGGTTTTTAACCGCCAAATGACAATTTATCAAATCAAAATGTGTTTGTCACACAATACTACAGGTACCTTAAAGTGAAATGCGTACTTACAAGCCCTTAACCAGCAATGCAGTTAAGAAAAATAAGTGGCAAGTATTTACTAAATAAACTGAAAAAAATAAATACATGAAAATAACAAAGATCAACAAAACATTAACTAGTCTATATACAGTTTTTATTATTTTTACATTTAGCTCAACATTAAATTACTTCACCAATAGGGAGAGCAGCTTGCTATGGAGCGGGCAAGCAATGGACATGCATTTGACAGACTAGTGTAGGGTGTGAGATGCAAATTCAATTTCATGGGTGAGAAGAGCGCTGAGTATAAAGAAAGCGCTGGGCATCTTGTTCCTAGAACATGCATTATCTGAGTTAGGCCCACAGAATTATACATATGGAGGAGCGGCTTCTATGAAGGAACTTTGAATGTCTTTGAACTTCAGAGAGTTGGCTTAACTAATGTTGCACCAGATCCAGCCCTTGATCATGACTCTGTTCCATTCCATTACACATGAACTTCAGAGAGTTGGCTTAACTAATGTTGCACCAGATCCAGCCCTTGATCATGACTCTGTTCCATTCCATTACACATAATTCCGCCTAGAGTTTGAGAGCTAGACCAGAGCTAGCTAGTTTGCTAACAGAGCGGCACCAGAATTAAAATAAAAACACATCGTACCTTTTTGTTGTTAATAAATCCAATGTGAAACGCGATAAGTATACTATCCTTAACTAGCATTGAAAAGGTTAATCCATTATCTCATTAAAAATCTCCCTAATTTCTGAATCATGGTGTAAAGTCAGTAGCTACAGTAGACTATACTTTGGCGGGAGGGGGAAGGGCATGTAGCCTACAAACATACAAGATCTTCTGCTGGCAGGCAGGCTGACAAATACATTTGGGTGACAGTGAGGGCTTTGCATAGGCACTTTTTTGTGGGACTGGAGATATATGCTTGGAACTGATTCCTGCTTACAAGCAGCTCAAACAGGAAGTACCAGTGACACACTCAATACGTAAGTGGTCTGATGAAGCGGATGCTAAGCTACAGGACCGTTTTGATAGCAAAAACTGGAATATGTTCCGTGATTCATCCGATGACATTGAGTCAGTCATCGGCTTCATTAAAAAGTGTATTGACGACATCGTCCTCACAGGGAACGTAGGTACGTAGCCCAGTCAGAAGCCATGGAATAAAGGCAACATCCAAACTAAGCTAAAGTCTCGAGCTGATGCTTTCAAGGACCGGAACACAAATCGAGAAGCTTACAATAAATCCTGCTATGCCCTCAGACGTACCATCAAACAGGCAAGCATCAATACAGGACTAATATTGAATCCTACTACACCGGCTCTGATGCTCGTTGGATGTGGCAGGGCTTGAAAACTATTATGGACTACAAAGGGAAACCCAGCCACGAGCTGCCCAGTGACGCAAGCCTACCAGATGAGCTAAATACTTTCTATGCTCGCTTCGAGGCAAGCAACACTGAACCAAGCATGAGAACACCAGCTGTTCCGGACAACTTTGTGATCACATTTTCTGTATCCGATGTGAGTAAGCCATTTTAAACAGGTCAGCGTTCACATCGCTGGATGGATTACCATGATGCATACTTAGGACGTGCTGACCAGCATCTTCCCTGACATTTTCAACCTTTCCCTGACCCAGTCTGTAATACCCATATGTTCCAAGCAGACCACCATAGTCGCTGTGCCCAAGAACGCCAAGGTAACCTGCCTAAATGACTATGCCCCGTAGCACTGACGTCTGTAGCCAAGTGACATGATGTCAGCTGGTCCTTTTGTGGCAGGGCTAAAATACAGTGGAAATGTTTTTGGGGGATTCAGTTCATTTTCATGGCAAATAGGGACTTTGCAATTCATCTGATCACTCTTCATAACATTCTGGAGTATATGCTAATTGCCATCATACAAACTGAGGCAGCAGACTTTGTGAAAATTAATATTTGTGTCATTCTCAAAACTTTTGGCCAAGACTGTACACTATGACTCAGGGCATACCTAAAACAATGAAGGACCATAATGTTTACTGTGATAAGAGACTGTTTAATGTGTGCCTAAATTGTATGGGCCATTCCTATCCCGTCCGCACCTGGGGCGGCAGGTAGCCTAGTGGTTAGAGCATTGGACTTGTAACCGAAAGGTTGCAAGATTGAATCCCCGAGCTGACAAGGTAAAAATCTGTCCTTCTGCCCCTGAACAAGGTAGTTGTTCCTAGGCCGTCATTGAAAATATGAATTTGTTCTTAACTGACTTGCCTAGTTTAATAAAGGCAAAACAAATTAATTTTAAGCCTGCTTTTGTTTTCCTATGGCTGATTTGCAGATGAGTCGTTTTCACTTCTGTATTTGTGCAATGATTATCTATGTTGCTTCTCTCTTGTCCTTTAAGCAGAGGGTGACATTATGAGCCATCATGGCCGTTTCATTTCAGTGCTCCCAGTGTTTGATTGCACATCACTTCCCGTTTTTTTGGATCAATTAGTGGTATCTTTGTAAAGTGTCTCTTTTCTGACCAGTTTCACAGCTGATTTAGACCCATAAGAAAGATGAAATGATCAGTCATCAGATAATCACACATTATTCGTATCATAGCTTATGTCACATTAACTGAAAGAAATGTGTAGTTACCTTGATTCACAACTTAAATTAGTCAGACAACTTCTGTCAGGCAGGCATTAACCAATCCTTTGAATGGGTTAGGCAACTCCAGTGTCTGTACGTCAGCAGCAAAGGTAGATAAGATGGAAGTAGAGCCTTTGTAAACTAAAAGTGTGTAATGTAGAGATCTATGGGTCTTTAGCTGAGTCCAGCCAACCGTTTGATACAGGATGCAGTGATGAGTGTCACCTGCAACAAAATGAAGGGCACAATGGTAGATGGCATCCACATGTTTAACAGTAGTAGCAGCTGCTCTTTGGAAGAATATGTCGCCATAATCAAGAACAGATAATAAGGTTGGGATTAAAAAGGTTGACTGAATAATCTGCTTCCTACTGCTTAGAGAAAGGCACGATCTGTTTCTGTAGAAAACGTCAACTTTGAATCTTCGCTTCTAACCAGCTCGTCTATGTTTTTTTAAACGTCAAATCCATATCAATCCGAATGCCTAAGTATTTATATGCAGGAGCACATCCGCTTAGAGAACCATCAAATGAGTGAACATATAGTTCTAAAAAATTCTGAGTTTGTATTTCGTTTTGCCTGTATTAAGCACACGTTTTAAATCCGCAAGGGATTCCTGCATAGCTATAACATCTGACTAGTTTTGTCACAGCCAGATCAATAGTTGGGTCAATAGCATACATAATAGTTTCAGATTGACCAATGGTGTTTATATAAATAGTGAAGAGAACAGGTCCCAAAATCACCCCCTGTGGTACACCTTTATATGCACTTCAAGAAATGTAGTCATGATGGCCTGACTTCTGTCACTAAGATAACCATGAAACTGCGTCAGCGCTCAGGCTCAACATATTCAATAAAATAGCATGATCAACAGTATGAAAAGCTTTTGACAGGTCCACAAACAAAGCAGCCCATTTCATTTTAGTGTCTAAAGCATTGACAAGATCATTAACAACTAAAATGGTTGCTGTAACAGTTTTATGCCCAGGCCATTTCTCAAATAAAGAGCAAAGTTGTACATTTACAAAGGATTCAAGAATCTTAGGCAAGGAATCATTGAAATTCGATAATTATTACATCACTACAATCCCCACCGTTATGGAGTGGCAGCACAAGAGCTGATTTCTATATTTTTGGAATATTTCCTGTTAATTTAAAAAACAACAATGTTGTTGAACCATCCTCAGTTTTCTCCTATCCCAGCCATTAAACTCTGTAACTGTTTTAAAGTCACCATGATTAAAGTCAACATGGCCTCATGTTGAAATCCCTGAGCAGTTTCCTTCCTCTCCGGCAACTGAGTTAGGAAGGATTCCTGTATCTTTGTAGTGACTGGGTGTATTGATACACCGCCCAAAGTGTAATTAATAACTAGCTAAAAGGTGGGGTAGCCTAGTGGTTAGAGTGTTGGACTAGTAACCGGAAGGTTGCAAGTTCAAACCCCCGAGCTGACAAAGTACAAAAAAAATGTCTTTCTGCCCCTGAACAGGCAGTTAACCCACTCTTCTCAGGCCGTTATTGAAAATAAGAATTTGTTCTTAACTGACTTGCCTGGATAAATAAAGGTAAAATAACATTTTAAAAAGGGATATTCAATATCTGATTTTTATTTTAAAAATATTTGTACTTTTTTTTGAACCCATCTACAAATAGGTGCCCTTCTTTGCGAGGCATTGAATAACCTCCCTGGTATTTTTGTATTTGAAATTCACAGCTTGACTGTGTGGGGTACAGAAACGAGACAGTCATTCAAAAATCATGACTGTCTATTATTGCACACTGTGAGTCCGTGCAACTTTTATGACTTGTAAGCACATTTTTACTCCTGAAGTTATTTATTTAGGATTAACAAAGGGGTTGACTACTTATTGACTCAAGACATTTCAGCTTTTTGTTTTTTATGAATTTGTCAAAATAAAACATAATTCCACTTTGACATTATGGGATATTGCATTTATATTCAGGCTGTAACAACAAAATGTGGGAAAAGTAATTAAACAGTAGCATATTTTTATCATGCAGAAACCCATCGGGTGGTCCTGAGTTTCATCAGCTGTTTTGCCGGAGGCGTCTTCCTGGCTGCCTGTCTGTTGGACATCATCCCAGACTACCTGTCGGACATCAATGCTGAGCTGGATGCACGGAGGGTGGACGTAAGTGTCTTCTGTCTGTCAGCAACATCACAAAGTGTCATTGATGCCTGGCCACAACCCCATCCCCTTTGTAAAATGACAAAAAGCTATATGATTATCCATGGCACAAACCAATGTATTAAGGGATAGTAACAGTTATACTTTAGTTCTACTGTATCTGTAAAACATGGGGAAATTAGCTAGTTAGTGTAGAAGTTATTAATCCACAGGTTCATGTGTTAAGGACTACTTACTTGTATATACACTGCTCAAAAAAATAAAGGGAACACTTAAACAACACAATGTAACTCCAAGTCAATCACACTTCTGTGAAATCAAACTGTCCACTTAGGAAGCAACACTGATTGACAATACATTTCACATGCTGTTGTGCAAATGGAATAGACAACAGGTGGAAACTCTAGGCAATTAGCAAGACACCCCCAATAAAGGGGTGGTTCTGCAGGTGGTGACCACAGACCACTTCTCAGTTCCTATGCTTCCTGGCTGATGTTTTGGTCACTTTTGAATGCTGGCGGTGCTTTCACTCTAGTGGTAGCATGAGACAGAGTCTACAACCCACACAAGTGGCTCAGGTAGTGCAGCTCATCCAGGATGGAACATCGATGCGAGCTGTGGCAAGAAGGTTTGCTGTGTCTGTCAGCGTAGTGTCCAGAGCATGGAGGCACTACCAGGAGACCAGCCAGTACATCAGGAGACGTGGAGGAGGCCGTAGGAGGGCAACAACACAGCAGCAGGACCGCTACCTCCTCCTTTGTGCAAGGAGGAGCCGGATGAGCACTGCCAGAGCCCTGCAAAATGACCTCCAGCAGGCCACAAATGTGCATTTGTCTGCTCAAACTGTCAGAAACAGACTCCATGAGGGTGGTATGAGGGCCCGACTCCCACAGGTGGGGGTTGTGCTTACAGCCCAACACCGTGCAGGACGTTTGGCATTTGCCAGAGAACACAAAGATTGGCAAATTCGTCACTGGCACCCGGTGCTCTTCACAGATGAAAGCAGGTTCACACTGAGCACATGTGACAGACGTGACAGAGTCTGGAGAAGCCGTGGAGAACGTTCTGCTGCCTGCAACATCCTCCAGCATGACCGGTTTGGTGGTGGGTCAGTCATGGTGGGTGGGTGGGGGGGGGATTTCTTTGCGGGGCCGCACAGCCCTCCATGTGCTGTTGGCCCTGGGTTCCTCCTAATGCAAGACAATGCTAGACCTCATGTGGCTGTAGTGTGTCAGCAGTTCCTGCAAGAGGAAGGCATTGATGCTATGGACTGGCCCGCCCGTTCCCCAGACCTGAATCCAATTGAACACATCTGGGACATCATGTCTCGCTCCATCCACCAACGCCACGTTGCACCACAGACAGTCCAGGAGTTGGCGGATGCTTTAGTCCAGGTCTGGGAGGAGATCCCTCAGGAGACCATCCGCCATCTCATCAGGAGCATGCACAGGCATTGTAGGGAGGTCATACAGGCACGTGGAGGCCACAGACACTACTGAGCCTCATTTTGACTTGTTTTAAGGACATTACATCAAAGTTGGGTCAGCCTGTAGTGTGGTTTTCCACTTTAATTTTGAGTGTGACTCAAAATCCAGACCTCCATGGGTTGATAAATTTGATTTCCATTGATAATTTTTGTGTGATTTTGCTGTCAGCACATTCAACCATGTAAAGTAAAGTATTTAATAAGAATATTTAATTCATTCAGATCTAGGATGTGTTATTTTAGTGTTCCCTTTATTTTTTGAGCAGTGTATATACAATGGGGCAAAAAAGTATTTAGTCAGCCACCAATTGTGCATGTTCTCCCACTTAAAAAAGATGAGAGAGGCCTGTAATTTTCATCATAGGTACACTTCAACTATGCCAGACAAAATGAGAAGAAAAAATCCAGGAAATCACATTGTAGGATTTTTTTACATGAATGTATTTGCAAATTATGGTGGAAAATAAGTATTTGGTCAATAACAAAAGTTTCTCAATACTTTGTTATATACCCTTTGTTGGCAATTACAGTTGTCAAATGTTTTCTGTAAGTCTTCACAAGGTTTTCACGCACTGTTGCTGGTATTTTGGCCCATTCCTCCATGCAGATCTCTTCTAGAGCAGTGATGTTTTGGGGCTGTTGCTGGTCAACACGGACTTTCAACTCCTTCCAAAGATTTTCTATGGGGTTGAGATCTGGAGACTGGCTAGGCCACTCCAGGACCTTGAAATGCTTCTTACGAAGCCACTCCTTCGTTGCCCGGGCGGTGTGTTTGGGATCATTGTCATGCTGAAAGACCCAGCCACGTTTCATCTTCAATGCCCTTGCTGATGGAAGGAGGTTTTCACTCAAAATCTCACGATACATGGCCCCATTCTTTCTTTCCTTTACCCGGATCAGTCGTCCTGGTCCCTTTGCAGAAAAACAGCCCCAAAGCATGATGTTTCCACCCCAATGCTTCACAGTAGGTATGGTGATCTTTGGATGCAACTCAGCATTCTTTGTTGTTTTTTACCAAAAAGTTATATTTTGGTGTCATATGGTCAGATGAAATTCTCCCAATCTTCTTCTGTAGGTCATTCACTAGGTCCCCCCGTGTGGTTCTGGAATTTTTGCTCACCGTTCTTGTGATCATTTTGACCCCACGGGGTGAGATCTTGCGTGGAGCCCCAGATCGAGGGAGATTATCAGTGGTCTTGTATGTCTTCCATTTCCTAATAATTGCTCCCACAGTTGATTTCTTCAAACCAAGCTGCTTACCTATTGCAGATGCAGTCTTCCCAGCCTGGTGCAGTTCTACAATTTTGTTTCTGGTGTCCTCTTTGGCCATAGTGGAGTTTGGAGTGTGATTGTTTGAGGTTGTGGACAGGTGTCTTTTATACTGATAACAAGTTCAAACAGGTGCCATTAATACAGGTAACGAGTGGAGGACAGAGGAGCCTCTTAAAGAAGAAGTTACAGGTCTGTGAGAGCCAGAAATTTTGCTTGTTTGTAGGTGACCAAATACTTATTTTCCACCATAATTAGAAATAATAAGAAAAAATCAAGAGAAAACTGCAAGACTCAATAGAAGACAAAACAAGGAACAAACCAAACAAGACAGGCTTTTGAAAAATTAACTATTTTTTTCATAAAATTGTACAGTTATCTTAGCTAGGTGAATTGCTAGCAGAATTGTTTACTTGTTGCTAAGCAGTTGCTAGGGACTCTCCTGGAAGAAGCTAGCTAGCTTACAAAGAATAACAACAAAAAATATCTAGTTAACAGAAGAAAGGAAGACAAAATAAGGACAAAAGAAGGACAGAAGAAAAAGGAAAAGAAAGAGGACAACAAAGTGAAACAGTCAGCACTTCTATTGCAACTTCGTATTTCGTCGTCCTAACGTAGTCTACACTGCTATCTGCCCAGCAGCTAGCCAGCTAGCAAACGTCCACCGTCTACCGAATAGCAGCACTGTAGAAACTATTACACTCAACTGAACGACTTGATTAGTGTAGTGTTAGCTAGCTACATGGTTGTCTTTGCTGTCTTCGTATCCAAGATAATTGTGTAGTTTAGAGCGTGTAGTCTTAGAGTGATTATCTTAATTTACCGAGGTTAGCTAGCCAGCTATTTGTCGTCCTTAACGTAGGAGACACTGCTAGCTAGCCAACAGCTAGCCAACGTCTACTGAATAGAACTTCCGCACTCAACAACCTGGTCGCATTCCGCTTCGCTCCACAGGTAGTATCACATTTTTTATTTCATTTCATTACAGCACAATGGTTTGATTTGTTTGATCGTAGCTAGCTACATAGCTAGCTACATAGCCGTCTGTGTATCAAAGATAATTGTGTAGTCTAGAGCGATTTTCTAGGTTAGCTAGCCAGCTATTGTCGTTCTTTTAACGCAATGTAACGTAATCAACACTGCTAGCTAGCCAGCTAGCCCCCGAATAGCAGCACTGTAGAAACTACTACACTCAACGGAACGACTTGATTAGTGTAGTGTCAACAACGCAGCCACTGTCAGCTAGCCTACAAAGTCAACAATGCAGCCACTGCCAGCTAGCCTACTTCAGCAGTACTGTATCATTTTTAATAATTTTAGTCAATATGATTCTTGCTACGTAAGCTTAACTTTCTGAACATTCGAGACGTGTAGTCCACTTGTCATTCCAATCTCCTTGCATTAGCGTAGCCTCTTCTGTAGCCTGTCAACTATGTGTCTGTCTATCCCTGTTCTCTCCTCTCTGCACAGACCATACAAACCCTCCACACCGCGTGGCCGCTGCCACCCTAATCTGGTGGTCCCAGCGCGCACGACCCACGTGGAGTTCCAGGTCTCCGGTAGCCTCTGGAACTGCCGATCTGCAGCCAACAAGGCAGAGTTCATCTCAGCCTATGCCTCCCTCCAGTCCCTCGACTTCTTGGCACTGACAGAAACATGGATCACCACAGATAACACTGCTACTCCTACTGCTCTCTCTTCGTCCGCCCACGTGTTCTCGCACACCCCGAGAGCTTCTGGTCAGCGGGGTGGTGGCATAGGGATCCTTATCTCTCCCATGTGGTCATTCTCTCTTTCTCCCCTTACCCATCTGTCTATCGCCTCCTTTGAATTTCATGCTGTCACAGTTACCAGCCCTTTCAAGCTTAACATCCTTATCATTTATCGCCCTCCAGGTCCCCTCGGAGAGTTCATCAATGAGCTTGATGCCTTGATAAGCTCCTTTCCTGAGGACGGCTCACCTCTCACAGTTCTGGGCGACTTTAACCTCCCCACGTCTACCTTTGACTCATTCCTCTCTGCCTCCTTCTTTCCACTCCTCTCCTCTTTTGACCTCACCCTCTCACCTTCCCCCCTACTCACAAGGCAGGCAATACGCTCGACCTCATCTTTACTAGATGCTGTTCTTCCACTAACCTCATTGCAACTCCCCTCCAAGTCTCCGACCACTACCTTGTATCCTTTTCCCTCTCGCTCTCATCCAACACTTCCCACACTGCCCCTACTCGGATGGTATCGCGCCGTCCCAACCTTCGCTCTCTCTCCCCCGCTACTCTCTCCTCTTCCATCCTATCATCTCTTCCCTCTGCTCAAACCTTCTCCAACCTATCTCCTGATTCTGCCTCCTCAACCCTCCTCTCCTCCCTTTCTGCATCCTTTGACTCTCTATGTCCCCTATCTTCCAGGCCGGCTCGGTCCTCCCCTCCCGCTCCGTGGCTTGACGACTCAATGCGAGCTCACAGAACAGGGCTCCGGAAGGCCGAGCGGAAATGGAGGAAAACTCGCCTCCCTGCGGACCTGGCATCCTTTCACTCCCTCATCTCTACATTTTCCTCCTCTGTCTCTGCTGCTAAAGCCACTTTCTACCACTCTAAATTCCAAGCATCTGCCTCTAACCCTAGGAAGCTCTTTGCCACATTCTCCTCCCTCCTGAATCCTCCTCCCCCCCCCCTCCTCCCTCTCTGCAGATGACTTCGTCAACCATTTTGAAAAGAAGATCGACGACATCCGATCCTCGTTTGCTAAGTCAAACAACACCGCTGGTTCTGCTCACACTGCCCTACCCTGTGCTCTGACCTCTTTCTCCCCTCTCTCTCCAGATGAAATCTCGCGTCTTGTGACGGCCGGCCGCCCAACAACCTGCCCGCTCGACCCTATCCCCTCCTCTCTTCTTCAGACCATTTCCGGAGACCTTCTCCCTTACCTCACCTCGCTCATCAACTTATCCCTGACCGCTGGCTACGTCCCTTCCGTCTTCAAGAGAGCGAGAGTTGCACCCCTTCTGAAAAAACCTACACTCGATCCCTCCGATGTCAACAACTACAGACCAGTATCCCTTCTTTCTTTTCTCTCCAAAACTCTTGAACGTGCCGTCCTTGGTCAGCTCTCCCGCTATCTCTCTCAGAATGACCTTCTTGATCCAAATCAGTCAGGTTTCAAGACTAGTCATCCAACTGAGACTGCTCTTCTCTGTATCACGGAGGCGCTCCGCACCGCTAAAGCTAACTCTCTCTCCTCTGCTCTCATCCTTCTAGACCTATCGGCTGCCTTCGATACTGTGAACCATCAGATCCTCCTCTCCACCCTCTCCGAGTTGGGCATCTCCGGCGCGGCCCATGCTTGGATTGCGTCCTACCTGACAGGTCGCTCCTACCAGATGGCGTGGCGAGAATCTGTCTCCTCACCACGCGCTCTCACCACTGGTGTCCCCCAGGGCTCTGTTCTAGGCCCTCTCCTATTCTCGCTATACACCAAGTCACTTGGCTCTGTCATAACCTCACATGGTCTCTCCTATCATTGCTATGCAGACGACACACAATTAATCTTCTCCTTTCCCCTTCTGATGACCAGGTGGCGAATCGCATCTCTGCATGTCTGGCAGACATATCAGTGTGGATGACGGATCACCACCTCAAGCTGAACTTCGGCAAGACGGAGCTGCTCTTCCTCCCGGGGAAGGACTGCCCGTTCCATGATCTCGCCATCACGGTTGACAACTCCATTGTGTCCTCCTCCCAGAGCGCTAAGAACCTTGGCGTGATCCTGGACAACAAACTGTCGTTCTCAACTAACATCAAGGCGGTGGCCCGTTCCTGTAGGTTCATGCTCTACAACATCCGCAGAGTACGACCCTGCCTCACACAGGAAGCGGCGCAGGTCCTAATCCAGGCACTTGTCATCTCCCGTCTGGATTACTGCAACTCGCTGTTGGCTGGGCTCCCTGCCTGTGCCATTAAACCCCTACAACTCATCCAGAACGCCGCAGCCCGTCTAGTGTTCAACCTTCCCAAGTTCTCTCACGTCACCCCGCTCCTCCGCTCTCTCCACTGGCTTCCAGTTGAAGCTCGCATCCGCTACAAGACCATGGTGCTTGCCTACGGAGCTGTGAGGGGAACGGCACCTCAGTACCTCCAGGCTCTGATCAGGCCCTACACCCAAATAAGGGCACTGCGTTCATCCACCTCTGGCCTGCTCGCCTCCCTACCACTGAGGAAGTACAGTTCCCGCTCAGCTCAGTCAAAACTGTTCGCTGCTCTGGCTCCCCAATGGTGGAACAAACTCCCTCACGACGCCAGGACAGCGGAGTCAATCACCACCTTCCGGAGACACCTGAAACCCCACCTCTTTAAGGAATACCTAGGATAGGATAAAGTAATCCTTCTCACCCCCCTAAAATATTTAGATGCACTATTGTAAAGTGGTTGTTCCACTGGATGTCATAAGGTGAATGCACCAATTTGTAAGTCGCTCTGGATAAGAGCGTCTGCTAAATGACTTAAATGTAAATGTAATAATTTGCAAATAAATTCATTAAAAAATCCTACAATGTGATGTTCTGGATTCCCCCCCCCCCTCATTTTGTCTGTCATGGTTGAAGTGTACCTATGATGAAAATTACAGGCCTCTCTCATCTTTTTAAATGGGAGAACTTGCACAATTGGTGGCTGACTAAATACGTTTTTTGCCAAACTCTGTATATCCCTAATCCTTGGCGTTTATTTAAACAGAACTCTTACTTTTGTTGTTTTCCCCTCTATCTCAAACAGACCAGCTTCCCCCTCCCAGAGTTCATCATGGCTGCAGGCTTCTTCACTGTGCTAATCGTGGAGAGGATCGCTCTGAACTGCAGACAAGATGCCATGCAAGGGTCAGACCAGGAGAGAGCACCTCTGATGCAGGCCAACGAGCACAGCCATGGGCACGGGCAGGGAAAAGCCTCGTCCACCAACCTGGAGGGTAGTGCCCATCATGTCCACATGGACCTCCAGGCCCACTCCTCCTTTCGCTCGTTCATGCTCTTTTTTTCGCTCTCCCTGCATTCTGTGTTCGAGGGCCTGGCCATCGGGCTGCAGACCACAGACTCAAAGGTAGGTGCTGGAGCGCGAGCTGCACTGAAATAGCACAATAGGTCCATTTGTTTTAGCTCACCCGGGGCACATATTAAACCATTATGTTGGTCCTAAAAGGGAAATCTCTGCCCACATGTGGCATTGGATCAGCTAAAACAAATGCACCCATACATTTCAAATGCATGCCAATACTTTCCAAGTGTATCTTCAAATAGATTCCAATAATATTCAACTACTTCTTTCTTCAAATGAAAATACAATTTGTATTATTTATACTGAACAGAAATATAAACGCAACATGCAACAATTTCAAAGATTTCCAGTTCGTACAAGGACATCAGTCAATTGAAATAAATTGGATAAAGCTATGGATTTCACATGACTGGGAATACAGATATCCATCTGTTGGTCACAGATGCCTTAAAAAATAAGTAGCGGCATGGATCAGAAAACCAGTTGGTATCTGGTGTGACCACCATTTTCTTCATGTAGCGCGACATCTCCTTCGCATAGAGTTTATCAGGCTGTTGATTGTGGCCTGTGGAATATTGTCCCTCTTCAATGGCTATGCGAAGTTGCTGGATATTGGCAAGAACGATGATAGGAAACAGAGAGAGTTGGGTTAGCCTATAATTAATACATTCGAGAGTGCCCATCCTTGCAATTTAAAAGGCCGTACAATTTCAATTCTGCATAATGTAACAGCAGTTCATAAACAATACAATGAGAAAGTTGAAATGCTTCAGTTTGCTGCCATATGACTGGATTCACATTTGTCTCCAACGATTTATAAGGTAAAATATATCTAAATCACATGCCATATTTAGAATTCCCAAATAAGTTACTCATTTACTTAGCTCTCGTCAAGTTGTAAATTACAGTGCGGGGAGTATGTGTTATATTTTTTGGGGGGGAGAGAATAAAGTAGATATTTCTAACCCGTGCTTTTCATGTGATGTGCTCTTCGACTTTAACTTCACAGACCGTTCTCCTTTTCACTGTATTGTCCTTTGTTGGTATTCAGGGCAGTCTCTTTCCATCACAAAAGCACAGTGAAGGTTGTTGCTGTGCTTAGAAGGGGAAAGCTCTAGGACAACTCTTTCCAATCACCCGTAGTGTCAGGAGGTTTAGAGTTTCTTGTTCATTTATACAATGTAGAGAGGCAGAGGGAAGTGAGAGACATGCCTTATTTCCATGCACTTTCGCCCATATCCTCAGTATAACATCGCTCACACAGCATGCACCATGTCAGCGGATTCTAATGGCAAAAGGCTCTGAGATATTTTACCAAAAGTCAATACACTATAAAGACATGCAAGATTCTGACACATTGATTGACGTGAGCACTCACTGTGGTGGAAAGACAGGCATGTAACTTTTAACTGGTAAAGGGACATTACATTCAAATCAAAAGTTGTCACATGTTTTCAGATCTCAAACATAGTCTGTCATGTCCACATCCTATGTAATTGGTTGTGTAGATCCAGCTATAGCCTCAACCCCAAATACATGGAAAAGAGCATCACAGGGAATCTGGAAATTATTTTTTCAATTTATTTGGGATTGTGGACTATAGATGGGTCGTATTCATTTGTACACACTGTAGCAAAAATATTTTGCATTGTCACAAAAAACTAAATATAGCGAAAGCAAAAAACTAAATATAGAGAAAGCAAAAAACTACATATAGAGAAAGCAAAAACAAGTGTTTCTTATTGGACAAATTCAGGTAGGTCCCTCCCTGTTTTGGCCCGTTTGTTTCATAGTGAATACCACCCTGGATCTACAAAACAGATGGCCTGGTACGCAAACTTAATTTGATATTAGACTACTTTGAGGTCTGAAAACATCTGACTACCGCTTTCCCTGGTTGATCAAAGACTCTTATCTGGCTTGAAGTGACAGATCTATTTAGGCTAACCTTTTAATAGACTTTTCAAAGAATTATAAATGAGAGATGTGTAATTTTTATACCAGTCATTTCTACAGCTTGTGTTGATCTTATACAGCTGTTTTCATCTTACTGCGATGATGAAAGAGAAAGGATGTAGGAGAGGAATTTAACCTCTAATCTTGTTTTCTCTCCATCCTATCCAGGTATTAGAGATCTGCATCGCCATTGTGGTCCACAAAAGCATCATCGTGTTCAGCCTGTCGGTGAAGCTGGTGCAGAGCGCGGTCCCGCCCATGTGGGTTGCGGCCTACGTGGGCGTCTTCGCCATGATGTCTCCGCTGGGCATCGGAGTGGGCATCGGGGTTATCGAGGCTCAGCTGGCGGCAGGCGCTCTGATCCAGGCCATCCTGGAGGGGCTGGCGGCCGGGACCTTTATTTACATCACCTTCATGGAGATCCTGCCTCACGAGCTGAACTCCCCGGAGAACCAGCTGCTCAAGGTATTCTTCATCCTGTTGGGCTTCAGCGTCATGGCGGGCCTCACCTTCCTGAGCTGAGAGGATGTCACCCACTGGAGCAACTGACCTTGGAGTAATATGGGTGTGGCTCATATGAATCACGGGACATGATGTTCTGTACTAGGGTCGCCATAATGGGAGATGTCTCAGGGAGAAGGGAAACATAAAAACGGTCCCGTTTTACTGCAGGGTTGATGCAGGGGAGATTACAGTGCCCGTGTCTGGCTGTGCCACTTTTATTTGAGGGTCACAGCTGTCCTTACTCAGTATTTTTGTTTTTAAGGGTGATTGACACTCATTGGTATTTTTTTATCCTGCTTTTAGCGTAGATTTTAATTTCACAGCCAAGGATGGTAAGACAGTTTTTTTTATTTAAGAACCTTTAATGATTTCAAATAGATTATATTTAGTTAAGTAATACTTTTTAATTTGGTTGTTTTAGCACTGGAAAAATAATAAGCACACAGAATGTGGCAATATTAGTTGTTTATCCTGTGGCATATCTTTTTTTTTAAAGTATATTTTATTTTAACAATCGCCGTTTGTAACATTTTTCACATAATTGAAGATTACTGAAAAAAGTTCTGTTCATACTGACAACATGATTGCCTGGTCCCTTTGGCAAATGACAGGTGTGGCAAGGAGTGGAATGTTAGCTAAAAAGACTCGTATCCACACTAACATGATATCTCTTAATAGTCAAATGAATCCGTCACATCAATATCTCATTATGTATACAGGTTAAAATGTCAATTGCGTCATGTTTACACTTTTGGATGTGTGCCCACAGTTAAGTTGTGAGCCTCCACAGTTAAATTGAAGTATTACATGTTTTATCGCCATTGTGGAACAAATTGTTTTCACCTTGGGAACTATACTATGCCTTATTGTCACACAGCAGATAGATGCAGTGAAATGTGTTTTACAGGGTCAGTCATAGTAGTACGGTGCCCCTGGAGCAAATTTTGGTTAAGTGCCTTGCTCAAGGGCACAGCAACAGATTTCTTTTTATAAGACAAACCATTGTGACCAACATGTTAAAGAGAGATTGTTATTTTAACATGTGCTGAAGTTGAACTTCTTAACCTGTGTTCTCCTGACTCCGTTCCTCGTTGTGTTGATAGTTTCCCTACCCCAGCCATGAGTCATGTTTCTGTTGTCTAATCAAAGTTTCAAATTTATAACAACACTATCTCAAGTTGCCCTCAGCTTCCTCTTACTCCTCCATTCTCCTCTCTGACACTGTTGCAGTAAAATAATGATTAAACAAGTTGGCTATGATTTGTTTAAAGTGTGTGTGTCTATTGTGTATGCTTTTGCAATATGCACGCTCATCACGATTACCAAGAGAAGCATGATGGGGTTCTATTTTTAGGAGGTGGGTAGGCTGCAAGGGTTGCGGTTGTGATGTTCTGCCTGTAACTTGTGTCCTGAAATGACTGTGGATGGTCTGACTTTAATTGTGCTGTCTGTAAACACAGTGTCCCCAAACCTATGTACTAGATGTAAACTAAAAAAGAAAAGTCCTCTCACGGTCAACTGCGTTTATTTTCAGCGAACTTCATGTGTAAATATTTGTATGAAAATAAGATTCAACAACTGAGACAAACTGAACAAGTTCCACAGACATGTAACTAACAGAAGTGGAATAATATGTCCCTGAATAAAGGGGGGTCAAAATGTGTGGCCACCAGATGCATTAAGTACTGCAGTGCATCTCCTCCTCATGGTCTGCACCAGATTTGCCAGTTTTTGCTGTGAGATGTTACCCCACTCTTCCACTAAGGCACCTGCAGTTCCCGGACAATTCTGGGGGGAATGGCCCTAGCCCTCACCCTTCGATCCAACAGGTCCGAGACGTGCTCAATGGGATTGAGATGCGGGCTCTTCGCTGGCCATGGCAGAGCACTGACATTCCTGTCTAGCAGGAAATCACGCACAGAACAAGCAGTATGGCTGGTGGCATTGTCATGATGGAGGGTCATATCAGGATGAGCCTGCAGAGGGAGGAGGATGTCTTCCCTGTAACGTACAGCGTTGAGATTGCCTGCAATGACAACAAGCTCAGTCCTATGATGCTGTGACACACTGCCCCAGACCATGACGGACCTTCCACCTCCAAATCGACGCTCATTTCTTCGACAATAAACGCGAATCCGACCATCACCCCTGGTGAGACAACCACGACTCGTCAGTGAAGAGCACTTTTTGCCAGTCCTATCTGGTCCAGAAGGCGGTGGTTTTGTGCCCATAGGTGACGTTGTTGCCGGTGATGTCTGGTGAGGACCTGCCTTACAACAGGCCTACAAGCCCTCAGTCCAGCCTTTCCGCCTATTGCTGACAGTCTGAGCACTGATGGAGGGAGTGTACGTTCCTTGTGTAACTCGGGCAGTTGTTGTTGCCATCCTGTACCTGTACCCCATGTGTGATGTTCGGATGTACCGATCATGTGCAGGTGTTGTTACACGTGGTCTGCCACTGCGAGGATGATCAGCTGTCCGTCCTGTCTCCCTGTAGCTCTGTCTTAGGCGTCTTACAGTACGGACATTGCAATTTATTGCCCTGGCCACATGCCTCCTTGCAGCATGCCTAAGGCATGTTCACGGAGATGAGCAGGGACCCTGGGAATGTTTATTTTGGTGTTTTTCAGTAGAAAGGCCTCTTTAGTGTCCTAAGTTTTCATAACTGTGACCTTAATAGCCTACAGTCTGTAAGCTGTTAGTGACTTAATGACCGTTCCACAGGTGCATGTTCATTAATTGTTTATGGTTCATTGAACAAGCATGGGAAACAGTGTTTAAACCCTTTACAATGAAGATCTGTGAAGTTATTTGGATTTTTACTAATTATCTTTGAAAGACAGGTTCCTGAAAAGGGCCTTTTATTTTATTTTTTTCGTAGGTAGGTATAGTGTAGAACAGGAGGCTGGTGGTACCTTAATTGGGGAGAACGGGCTTTTAATGGCTGGTGTTGAATAGTATCCAACACATGGTTTTCATGTGTTTGATGCCATTCCATTTGCTCTATTCCAGCCATTATTATGAGCCGTTCTCCACTCAGCAGCCTCCTGTGCAGTGTAGCTACACATTGTTACATTACCTACAATTGAAGCAGTTTGTGGGATGAATAATCTCAAGGGTTTGCAAACAGATGTGACATTTTGATAATAGTAATTAAATAACGGAGGGATGACTGAGTAATAAAAAATGTGAATAACTGCGTGATAAAATGGTAATCTTGGGTAATGATGTTGAGTTTGTTTACAGATTGCATGCATATACCATTTTAAATGTGTAATTATCTACACAATCCACAAACAGTTGTAAGTTAAGTACTATATCAAATCAAATGTATGTATATAGCCCTTCGTACATCAGCTGATATCTCAAAGTGCAAACCCCAAACAGCAAGCAATGCAGGTGTAGAAGCACGGTGGCTCGGAAAAACTCCCTAGAAAGGCCAAAACCTAGGAACAAACCTAGAGAGGAACCAGGCTATGTGGGGTGGCCAGTCCTCTTCTGGCAGTGTAACTGTAGTTACATTAGACCTGCCTGCCTGTGCTTACAACTACAATGTCTACTGATTGGATTTTTTCTTTATAGTGTAATTTCTAGTGGAGCATTAGCCATAATTTCAATGAGTTGATTAA
Organism: Oncorhynchus gorbuscha; assembly: GCF_021184085.1. Classification (NCBI taxonomy): domain Eukaryota; kingdom Metazoa; phylum Chordata; class Actinopteri; order Salmoniformes; family Salmonidae; genus Oncorhynchus; species Oncorhynchus gorbuscha. The sequence continues at coordinate 30,343,607 of NC_060176.1, read as the reverse complement.
AAGTATTGGGCTTATTACTGTGCCATTTGTGCCACTAGGTGGGAGTATTGGTTACTGATATGTCCACACTGCATCTCCATCTTTTGGCTGTTGACTTGTACTGCAGAAGCAGAGAGCCTGGGCTTCACCATGCCAAGCCTACTCACCCGCAAACATTCCATGACCATAACATTGTCACTTGCTTTCTTCTTAACTGTCTTTGAACTTTTCAAATCAAATTTATTTATATAGCCCTTCGTACATCAGCTGATACCTCAAAGTGCTGTACAGAAACCCACCCTAAAACCCCAAACAGCAAGCAATGCAAGTGGTGAAGCACGTTGGCTAGGAAAAACTAGAAAGGCCAAAACCTAGGAAGAAACCTAGAGAGGAACCAGCATATGAGGGGTGGCCAGTCCTCTTCTGGCTGTGCTTGGTGCAGATTATAACAGAACATGGCCAAGATGTTCAAATGTTCATAAATTACCAGCATGGTCAAATAATAGGTTTGGGACAGGTAGCAAGTCCGGTGAACAGGTCAGGATTCCATAGCCACAGGCAGAACAGTTGAAGCTGGAGCAGCAGCACAACCAGGTGGACTTGGGACAGTAGTCCTGAGGCATGGTCCTAGGGCTCAGCTCCTCAGAGAGAGAGGAAGAGATCATTAGAGAGAGCATACTTAAATTCACACAGGACACCGGGCGGCAGGGTAGCCTAGTGGTTAGGGCGTTGGACAGGTAACCAGAAGGTTGTGAGTTCAAACCCCCGAGCTGACAAGGTACAAATCTGTTGTTCTTCCCCTGAACAGGCAGTTAAACCCACTGTTCCTAGGCTGTCATTGAAAATAAGAATTTGTTCTTAACTGACTTGCCTGGTTAAATAAAAATAAGACAGGAGAAGTACTCCAGATATAACAAACTGACCCTAGCCCCTCGACACAAACTACTGCAGCATAAATACTGGAGGCAGAGACAGGAGGGGTCAGGAGATACTGTCCGATGATCCGATGATACCCCCGGACAGGGCCAAACAGGAAGGATATAACCCCACCCAGTTTGCCAAAGCACAGCCCCCACACCACTAGAGGGATATCTTCAAACACCAATTTACCATCCTGAGACAAGGTCGAGTATAGCCCACAACTTTTGGTACCAACATGGCATCTGTGACAGTTCCCTACTCCTTAAAACAAAGTTGCCAAATTATGTATGGCCTGAGTAGTTTTTCTTCGGATGAATGTAATTCTTATTTCATGTCTAAACTTGACCTCAACCCTTTCCCCCCTGTACATGTCACATGTCATTGACAGGCCATCATCAATATTTTTGGAAGATGATTATGGGCCGGTTTGAATTAAAACCGTTTATTCACTAAACCCTAAACCTCAACTGAATGATGTGGAAATTGACCAAGTTTGAGGTGACTAAACTGCTTTGAGTAACCCTGGATTGTAAACTGTCATGGTCAAAACATGTTGATACAACAGTAGCTTAGGTGGGGAGAAGTCTGTCCATAATAAAGCGATCTTCTGCCTTCTTAACAATACTATCAACAAGGCAGGTCCTACAAGCCCTAGCTTTGCCACATCTGGACTACTGTTCAGTCGTATGGTAAGGTGCCACAAAGAGAGACTTAGGAAAATTGCAATTAGCTCAGAGTAGGGCAGCACGGATACTATTGGCTCAGAAAAGGGCAGCACCGCTGGCCCTTAAATGTACACGGAGAGCTAACATTAACGATATGAATGTCAATCTGTCATGGCTCAAAGTGGAAAAGAGATTGACTTCATCACTACTTGTTTTTATAAGCACTGTTGACAAGCTGAATGTACCGAGGTGTCTGTTTAAACTACTAGCACACAGCTCGGGCACCCATTCATACCCCAAAAGACATGTCACCAGAGGTCTCTTCACAATCCCCAAGTCCAGAACAGACTATGGGAGGCTTACAATACTACATAGAGCCATGACCACATGGAACTCTATTCCACATCAAGTAAATGATGCAAGCAGTATAAACAGATCATTAAAAAAAAAAAAAATACACCTTGTGGAAGAGTAGCTGCTGCCTTCACAGCTGCTAATGGGGATCCCTAATCAATTTAAAATCTGTTTGGGAAACCGACACATTATGTGAACAAACAATATAGATCTTAGGCCATATTGCTCCTGAGAGTATATAGAAGCTGCTTAAGACCCTGTGATTAAATGTGTTGGCATTTGGATTATTTCTCTAAATGTATATACTACAATGATAAGGGCTAAAACATTCCAGTCTCTTTCAAACACGAGTATTGAAATTAACCCCTGGCCTGAACCTGCTCCTTTCTTTACTCTGTTACAAAGTGGTGACTGTTTCTTTATATGGTTTCTTAATGCATAGTCTGACTTAATGTCTTCATAACATTCCTGGTCCCCTTCACAGTTCTTTTCTCTATACTATACCAGAGGTGAAAACATGCCCAGCCATAGCTGGTCCTGATATCATAGACAGGCACATTGTTGGCCCTACAGTTTTTTTGAGGGACAAAAACGGTGACGATTCATGAGAAGCCACTAATGAGGAGAGCTAACACAGAGACAATGATGATGAGTACAACGGACCTGCCAGGCCTAGAAGAGGTTTCCGAAGGGCCCGGACCACAGCGTTGTCTCAGCTCAGCAGAGCAGCAGGGCATCTGGTGTGAGATGGACGCTAACAAAAGTCATTCACCCACAGCTCATTAACCCTCCACCTCTTGTTCAACTTTGGGTCTCTCCACAGAAGAGAGGAGGGTGAAGAGAAATCTCTCTCTCACACAAACCCACATTCACACCCACCATAACACACACATCAACACACACTTTTGAAGCAATACCCAGAATGAGCTGTACAATTGTGGCTAAAGAGCCATACATATTTCCCCTCAGATGCCCTCTACTGTACCTGCCCGCCTCTGAGTTTTTAACGAATGGGAGACGAATGGAGAAACTCATTGTTCATCAATTACAGTTGACTTCTCATCTGGCTAACATCAGTTTAGGAGCTTTGCTGTTACATTGAGTGCTTTTCCAGCGAAGCAACATTAATACCAGGAAAAGTTCATCGTGGAGAGTGAAAGTGATTTTTGATTACTGTAGGTGTAAATTATGTCACAGCACAAATAGACATTTACATTTACATTTAAGTCATTTAGCAGACGCTCTTATCCAGAGCGACTTACAAATTGGTGCATTCACCTTATGACATCCAGTGGAACAGTCACTTTACAATAGTGCATCTAAATCTTAAAGGGGGGGGGTGAGAGGGATTACTTATCCTATCCTAGGATAGGATTAACACTCAACCTAAGAAAGGCAAAGCCATAAAAAATAAATGATTGGAATGTACATGGTGTAGTTCAAAATAATGGCTATCTTCCTTCGTGCACCATTAACCTTGATTTGAGATTGTACTTTATCTTCTGAATGCTGATTATATGTGCAGCCTTGGTAGTTGTAGTGCAAGATGCAGATGATTAAATTCCGAACCTGCCTGGTTACTAAATGGATCTCAGAGAGAGGACTATTAGCATTACTCACAGGCAGGGCTGGGCGGTATATCGTATTTTACCATATACCGGTGTTGATGCACGGACTGGTTTGGGGTTTTACTTTACCTTATATAGCGGTATATGAATGTTTGGTTTGTTAAATGTGATACACCGTGTCTAACGTCCATTTTGCAGACCTAGCCCTGCCCCCTGTCATTCATTCAAGGAGCGCATTTGTTGTTCCTCAACCATGAGACAATTGCGTTCAGTCTGCATGGTCAATGCAGCACATGCGACAATGTTGATGAAAACTATGCTGTTTTCACTTTGCTTATTAATATAAATCCACTAGCATTCCATAATGAATAAACTATTTGTTTTTGTTTCTTACATCTGCAAACAGCTAGTATGTGTTTTCTTAGCAAGTTAGGTCTAAGTCTTGTTAGCTGCTAATCGCTACTGCTAATCGACAGCTAGATAATAAATTAGTCAGAGCGAGCTTAATTAGCTATACAGCATGATAATACCAGTGATAATGTAGACCTAAATCAGCATGTTGTTTGTTCAACAGTATATTCTAAATCAAAGAGGAATATGTGAAGAAAGAATATGTTAGCTACATTAAGTAGTTAAAGAGAAAACATTAAAGATAGCCAAAGATTATAGCGTCCCCTATGAAACACTTATCAACACTTTGGTTCCTGCCCTGTCACAATAACTCCTCCCTGGTATTTTCATTCATTGTCATGTCAAGCAACACTGTATTCAAAGTGTATTCAAAGTGTACACTGTATTCACTGTATTCAAACTATAAATTAGAATAATAATTATATTTCCATGATTCCAACTGTTCACTCAAGTCAAATCAAAATTGCAACATTGGATAAAAAACAAGGCCTAGATTGGTTGCCCGTATCGTGCAGCCCCACGTGGAAGTGTGGAAATTATTTTAAATGAGTGCAGTAAATGCAGAAATTGATTTTTTTTTTTTATGTTGGGGTTGAAGTAAACAGTATAAAACAATCAGAATGGAGAAAGACCAATTGAAATCACTTAGAATGGGGGCCACCTGGGTGGCACAGCGGACTAAGGCACTGCATTACTATACACCCGGGTTCAATCCCAGGCTGTGTCATAACCGTCCGTGACCAGGCGGTGCAGGCTGACTCTGGTCGTCAGGTTCAATAGTGTTTCCTCTGACACATTGGTGCAGGCGGGTGTTAAGGAGTGTGGTTTGGCGGGTCTTGTTTCGGAGGATGCATGACTTGACCTTCGCCGAGCCCGTTGCAGAGTTGCATCGATGAGACAAGATTGAAATTGGATATCACCAAATTGGGGAGAAAAAGGTTTTGTAAAAAATAAAGAAGAAATCACTTACAATTTATGTGTTGCCACCCTATTTTTATTATTCAGAAACATAAAATACAGCCAAATACCATCATACCATCCAATTTTCTAAAAATACAGTGCTATGATATGTTGGCCATTATCGCACAGCACTATTCACAAGTCACTACCATCAGCCGTGACTTGGTTAATATGGTTGGAGTAGTTTGAAGTTACTCTCTCGTGGATACCTAATCCATCATCTGTTTCCAAAACAAAAACCGTTTTCAAGCAGGGAATGTGTTGTTGGGAATGTGCAGGGTGAACTAAGGGATTTGTAGTTCAGTCACTGTGGTTCCATCCCAATAATATCTCCATCCTCCTGAAGTGGTCACTCGTTCAGAACTCATTAGTAATTTTCTTTCAAATCCATGAAGGGATGTGAACAAGTGCACACTTTGGGAGAAAGTTTATGGTGGTCTGCCCTCATATTGTTAGTCAACTCTGGTGAGAATGCTGTTCATCGACTACAGCTCAGCATTTAACACCATAGTACCCTCCAAACTCGTCATCAAGCTTTGAGACATTTACATTTACATTTAAGTCATTTAGCAGACGCTCTTATCCAGAGCGACTTACAAATTGGTGCATTCACCTTATGACATCCAGTGGAACAGCCACTTTACAATAGTGCATCTAAATATTTTAAGGGGGGGACCCTGGGTCTGGGTCTCTCTCGACCCCGCCCTGGGCAACTGGGTACTGGACTTCCTGAGGGGCCACCCCCAGGTGGTGAGGGTAGGTAACAACATCGCCACCCCGCTGATCCTCAACACTGGGGCCCCACAAGGGTGTGTTCTGAGCCCTCTCCTGTACTCCCTGTTCACCCACGACTGCGTGGCTACGCACGCCTCCAACTCAATCATCAAGTTTGCGGACGACACAACAGTGGTAGGCTTGATTACCAACAACGACGAGACGGCCTACAGGGAGGATGTGAGGGCCCCCGGAGTGTGGTGTCAGGAAAATAACCTCACACTCAACGTCAACAAAACTAAGGAGATGATTGTGGACTTCAGGAAACAGCAGAGGGAACACCCCCCTATCCACATCGATGGAACAGTAGTGGAGAGGGTAGTAAGTTTTTAAGTTACTCTGCGTACACATCACAGACAAACTGAAATGGTCCACCCACACAGACAGCATCGTGAAGAAGGCTCAGCAGCGCCTCTTCAACCTCAGGAGGCTGAAGAAATTCGGCTTGTCACCAAAAGCACTCACAAACTTCTACAGATGCACAATCGAGAGCATCCTGTCGGGCTGTATCACCGCCTGGTACAGCAACTGCTCTGCCCACAACCGTAAGGCTCTCCAGAGGGTAGTGAGGTCTGCACAACGCATCACCGGGGGCAAACTACATGCCCTCCAGGACACCTACACCACCCGATGTCACAGGAAGGCCATAAAGATCATCAAGGACAACAACCACCCGAGCCACTGCCTGTTCACCCCGCTATCATCCAGACGGCGAGGTCAGTACAGGTGCATCAAAGCTGGGACCGAGAGACTGAAAAACAGCTTCTATCTCAAGGCCATCAGACTGTTAAACAGCCACCACTAACATGAGTGGCTGCTGCCAACACACTGACTCAACTCCAGACACTTTAATAATGGGAATTGATGTAAAATATATCACTAGCCACTTTAAACAATGATACTTAATATAATGTTTACATACCCTACATTATTTATCTCATATGTATACGTATATACTGTACTCTATATCATCTACTGCATCTTTATGTAATACATGTATCACTAGCCACTTTAAAACCTGTTAAGGATACCCCTGTTTACTGCCCCTTCTGGAGGAATTGGGTACCCATATAAAACAGGATAGATTTTTGTCAAAAGTTGCTAATATATGCATATAAAAAATATTATCGAATAGAAAACACTCTAAAGCTTCTAAAACTGTTTAAATTTTGTCTCTATGTAAAGCAGAAGTGTCAGGGCATGCATTCTCCCAAAATCTCTCTTGTCATGGAAAAAGTTGCCCCAACTTTGACGTCATCTTAAACGCACTTCCCAAAAGGCTACCGCTCTGAGAACAGTTCCTACGTGTTCAGCGCGAAGCCTGCTTTCAATGGGGCTTCTCATTGTGTGAATCGCGCGCTCACGAGACGTTGAGCGTGCCGAAAGGTCTCGGTCATGCCAAAAAAAGTGCACCTCTGCGCGCTCTGCACTTTTTCTCTCTTTTCTTCAGGATCAATTACAAGACGTGTGTGTTTCACTTCGTCCTCACAATTGCTGTACACCTTTATAACATGTTAAAGCTTAATTATGAACATAGTTTGACAAGTTTGCTCGACATATAATATATAATTTCGACGTTTTGGTGCGCATCCACTTGAATTTTGCCTACATTTTGACCGAAATGAGGCTATTTTGAGAACCGAAAGACGCAGACTTGAAAACTAAAGGCTGTTTTTGGTAAGTATAATTCCTTCCAGGTCTTTTGATGGAAGAACAGCAAAGGTAAGGGAATATTTATGTGTTAATTTTGGGTTTCTGTCGACTCCAAGATAGAGGATTCATTATGCTAATGTGGGAGCGCCGACTCCCTATTATAGCCTAGTAAACGCAAACTGTAACGTTAAAAATAAATGTAATACAGCGATTGCATTTAGAATAAGTGTATCTTCCTATGCATATGTAAAACATGCATATTTAGTCAAAGTTTATGATGTGTATTCCTTGTTAGCTGACGTTATCTGCCGGAGCTATTTAATTTCTCCTGACATTTTAGTAGCATTTTTTGAACGATGCATCATTATAAACAGAGATTTATGGATATATATAGCATATTATTGAAAGAAAAATGAATGTACTGTGTAACATGTTATATTACTGTCATCTGATGAAGATTTCAAAAGGTTAGTGAAATGATTTTTTTTTTAATCCTGCGTTTGTTGATTGCATATTTTTTCCTACTTGGCTATGCTAATGAGCTATGTCTGCGGTGGTGGTTTGACATAAATATGTGGTATGTTTTCGCTGTAAAACATTTTAGAAATCTGACTTGCTGGGTAGATAAACAACTTGTTTATCTTTCATTTGAGCTATTTTACTTGTTAATGTGTGGAGGTTAAATATTTTTTGGAATATTTATTGCGTTCCCTGCGCCACATTCCAGCTGGGGGGGTGGGGGCCCGTTCCCAAATGGGAACTGGTGTCTCCAACAGGTTCACTTTGCATTTACATTTACATTTAAGTCATTTAGCAGACGCTCTTATCCAGAGCGACTTACAAATTGGTGCATTCACCTTATGACATCCAGTGGAACAGTCACTTTACAATAGTGCATCTAAATCTTAAAGGGGCGGGGGGGGGGAGGGAATACTTATCCTATCCTAGGTATTCCTTAAAGAGGTGGGGTTTCAGGTGTCTCCGGAAGGTGGTGATTGACTCCGCTGTCCTGGCGTCGTGAGGGAGTTTGTTCCACCATTGGGGAGCCAGAGCAGCGAACAGCTTTGACTGGGCTGAGCGGGAGCTGTACTTCCTCAGTGGTAGGGAGGCGAGCAGACCAGAGGTAGATGAACGCAGTGCCCTTGTTTGGGTGTAGGGCCTGATCAGAGCCTGGAGGTACTGAGGTGCCGTTCCCCTCACAGCTCCGTAGGCAAGCACCATGGTCTTGTAGCGGATGCGAGCTTCAACTGGAAGCCAGTGGAGAGAACGGAGGAGCGGGGTGACGTGAGAGAACTTGGGAAGGTTGAACACCAGACGGGCTGCGGCGTTCTGGATGAGTTGAAGGGGTTTAATGGCACAGGCAGGGAGCCCAGCCAACAGCGAGTTGCAGTAATCCAGACGGGAGATGACAAGTGCCTGGATTAGGACCTGCGCCGCTTCCTGTGTGAGGCAGGGTCGTAGTCTGCGGATGTTGTAGAGCATGAACCTACAGGAACGGGCCACCGCCTTGATGTTGGTTGAGAACGACAGGGTGTTGTCCAGGATCACACCAAGGTTCTTAGCGCTCTGGGAGGAGGACACAATGGAGTTGTCAACCGTGATGGCGAGATCATGGAACGGGCAGTCCTTCCCCGGGAGGAAGAGCAGCTCCGTCTTGCCGAGGTTCAGCTTGAGGTGGTGATCCGTCATCCACACTGATATGTCTGCCAGACATGCAGAGATGTGATTCGCCACCTGGTCATCATAAGGGGGAAAGGAGAAGATTTGTTTACATACCCTACATTACTCATCTGATATGTATATACTGTACTCAATACCATCTACTGTATCTTGCCTATGCCGCTCTATACCATCACTCATTCATATATCTTTATGTACATATGCTTTATCCCTTTACACTTGTGTGTATAATGTATTAGTTTTGGAATTGTTAGCTAGATTACTCGTTGGTTATTACTGCATTGTCGGAACTAGAAGCACAAGCATTTCGCTACACTCGCATTAACATCTGCTAACCATGTGTATTTGATTTGAGCCTCCTACAGGACAGCACTGTCCAGCCATAACATCACTTGTTATGGCTGGATGAAGCATTTTTATGAAGCATTTCAAGGTCCTGGAGTGGCCTAGCCAGTCTCCAGATCTCAACCCCATAGAAAATCTTTGGAGGGAGTTGAAAGTCTGTGTTGCCCAGCAACAGCCCCAACACATCACTGCTCTAGAGGAGATCTGCATGGAGGAATGGGTCAAAATACCAGCAACAGTGTGTGAAAACCTTGTGAAGACTTACAGAAAATGTTTTACCTCTGTCATTGCCAACAAAGGATATATAACAAAGTATTGAGAAACTTTTGTTATTGACCAAATACTTATTTTCCACCATAATTTGCAAATAAATTCATTAAAAATCCTGCAATGTGATTTTCTGGATTTTTTTTCATTTTGTCTGTCATAGTTGAAGTGTACCTATGATGAAAATTACAGGCCTCTCTCATCTTTTTAAGTGGGAGAACTTGCACAATTGGTGGCTGACTAAATACTTTTTTGCCCCACTGTACATCTGACATATTGCATTTGTTTACAATATGGCTGGCTTTTTGGTCTTTCGTATGGTCACTGAGGCACTGACCCACACTCCTTACATGTCTATAGGCGAAGTCTGGTTAAGAGGTCACACGCCAGGGTTTAGTGGGAAGAAGCAGGGAGGGTGTTAAGGATGGCCTTTTTGTTGAATGAATAAAATAAATAAATACGATTTCAGATATCAAGTTTCAATAGCTCATAAACAAAGCTTTAACCTGCTAAATTGATATATTCTGAATCAGTGGAGGATGGAGAAAAATCTATGCTTTTAAATAAACAAATTGAGAAAGGGCCAATCCCTGAATCCCAAATCAACCCCTAGCTCTTACTCCTTGTGCATTTGTGTAGACCTGAGCGGGTTGGATAAGTGTAAGCAACATGGTGACAATTCTACCTGGTCTATCAGAGGGCAATAACATATTTATATCTGAACTTTCAAAAACGTTGTGTCCTGCTGAATGCGCCCCTGATCTACTTGTAACCTGTGTGTTTTCTTTCTGCATCCTTCTATGTCCCTGTCTCCCCTGTTCTCTTTAACTCTGCTTCTGTTCTCCAGGATCTAGGAGTTCTGCCATGCTCCGAGAAGCCTGCCGTATCCTTCCCCAGACCTGGATCCACCCGATGTCCTCTTGGTGTTCTGCCAAGAACTGTGATCCCACTTTTCGTTACATTATCTACAGCTGCTGTTATTGTCGTCTAATCTGCTAAAATTAACTGTGCTTGCAATATCATCGTGGGCACAGTGATATGCACAATGCACTTCTTCAAGTCCCCCATCCAAGACTGGCTGCCTGTCGAGGTAAAAAGACATGCAGAATCACCTATAGCACCGACCCATTCTCTATCCAACGTGATATCTTAGGAAAACGTCATCCTGTCATAGATGTCAATTGGCCATGCTCCAATGTTAGTTATTGTTAAACTCACTAACTGCACCTGCTTCCTGACTCCATGTGTCTATGTTACAGAATACTACCTCTACAAATGGATACAGCAGTTAACCAAGACATCTCCCAGATGGTCCGCGAACAAGGACAATTACTTTGTCAACACCATGACCAGCTGGCTCATTTGAGGACGGATATGGATGAGGTCCTCGGCGTTTTTCAACAAGCCGACATTACTCAAGGGGCGTTATCTCCAAACAACGGAAGATTCTCTACCAGATTCTCTACTACCCCCCAGAATAAACAACCCTTATGCCATGTATCAAAGTGGTCCACAATATCTAACAACGCACATGTTACTCCTGACATAGTTTGATAAGGCAGTGTTAGCAAGAGTCCTTACTTAGAGTCCTTACTCCTCACTTACTAGCACTTAATTACTTATTTAAATCCCTCTTCTTGCTATTTATGAAACCCATTTGTAAAATCCTGACATATCCATGAGTTGATAGCCCTGTGTCTCAGTCGTATCTCCCCATAGAATATGTTTGTTAATTTAAGCATTGCCATATCTTAGTGACATTTGAGCATCCTCTAGACTAGGGGTATTCAAATCTTACCCTACGAGGTCCGGAGCCTGCTGGTTTTCCATCTACCTGATAATTAATTGGACCCACCTGGAGTCCCAGGTCTAAATCAGTCCATGATTCGAGAAAAAAAGCAGTGGAACTGCCTCCGAGTCCACAACTTGTACATTTCAGTTTGATGTTTTACAGACTCAGACTCACTGATAAAAAATACATCTCTTTAATGTTGAGTACAGAGAAACAGGGGCAGTACAGAGAAACAGGGGCAGTACATGCCCCCCCCAGATTTGCCTAGTAAAAAAAGAATGGATAGGTTCCCAATCTCCCAAAGAACTACCAAGAAGCCATTTCAGGCTATCAATCAAGTTAGAGTAGTTAGCTTGTCTAACTACAGTATGTTTTCCTCCATTCATGACTGAATGGATTCATGAACTCTTTTAGAGGTTTCAAGGAAGTTGTAACAATTTACTTAACCTTTTATATGACAAATGAGCCCTGTGATTACAAAGATACACACATCAAATACAATTGTGAAACACAAAATAAGGAATACACAATCATAAAAAACAAACACATTCTTCAGTAAATACATTAGGTCCTCAATCAGCAGTCTGATTTGCCCTAGAGCATGGGGTAGGCAACCATGGTCTTGTGGTGTAGACACATTTTTTATTTAACCAACCTGGAAGACCAGGTGTGTTGAATTAGCTCAATTGGTCAATTGTGGTGCCTAGTTAGAAAAAAATCATGCAGTACCTGCGGCACTCCAGGTACAGGGTTGTCTACCCTTGCCCTAAAGGCACTAAAATAACATATTTTTTACAATTGTTGAGATTATTCAACAATTAGGGTACAAAAAGCTGATTTATTCTGTACACAAAGGAAGGTTTTTTGCACTTTGGGAAGAGGACACCGTGGCATTGTCAACCATGATCGAGAGGTCTTGGAGTGGGCAGGCCTTCCCTGGGAGGAATAATGAATTACAACCACTTTTTGGTTGACAGATATGCAGTGACGTGTATTCCTGGATGCCAAGGGAAGTCTGGCTTTCCCATAAAATTGACCAAGAAAAAAAAAAACATATAAAATGTCTCTGTGTTTTACAGTTTTCCTTCATTTCGCAAGAACTGAATATATCTCACTACAAAAAGCATCTGAGTGAGCGAAACAGAGTCCCTCTGTCTCAGTATGTGTAGCCCACGGATCTGCTGCTGTCTGGACTAAAAGTTATGACATACACATCCTTCAATAGCAAGTATAAAATAATTGCCAATCAGCATTGATCTAAACTGAATGAGTTCAACTGTGAATGGTCCTGGCACACCAAAAAAAAGTGTAAATGGAAGCCAATTTGGATTTGGCTTCACACCAATCACTTCATATCAAAAAACATAATTGACAGGAAAAACTTGAATTGTTGCATCTTGCTGTGTTGTGGTATTACATAATTCTCCTTACTGGCCAATGATCATAACGGCGATTCTGATCCAACCATAAATGTGGTGCCCCTGAACTGAGAGGATGGAGGTTCAATATATAGATAGATGTAGTGGGCTAATGTTAACTAACTGGCACACCGGTGCCCATGAAAGGAAGTTAGAATAGCAAGCATTTTAGCCAGGTAGCCTAGACAACAAAAACTAAAAGTGTGTACTTACTGCATGACAGAGTCCTAGTCCTTTTCGGCAACATGACAGAGAGGAGGATGGCATTGGCATTCCTTTACAAGTAGGGTGAGCCAACAAGTTTTTTCTACTTGCGCACACACACACACGCACGCACGCATGCACACACACACACACACACACACACACACACACACACACACACACACACACACACACACACACACGCACACACGCACACACGCACACACACACACACACACACACACACACACACACACACACACACACACACACACACACACACACACACACACACACACACACACACATAAATCAGTACCATGGACAGCCACATCATATTTATCTTATGTTGGACTCTGTTATTTTTGGTATCTTTAAGTTGTCATTGTATTAGCCTAAACATGGGTGATTTGATCGTGTTGAAATGTTGAAGTTGAAATGGTGCTGGAATAGTAGAGGCAGCTCCTGTTTTCTTTGTGGCTCTCCATGGTTTTAAATAAATAGTTGTTTCGTAGTCCGAAAATGTTGGAAGCATCAACTGGCTTGACCATGCTGTAGGTCACGTAACTGTTTGTTACATGCAATATGCTTTTGTGGACAGAGGTTTCTCTCCGGTTTTGTGATTAAAAAGAACTTGTGGTTGAATTTATTCTACGGGGCCCATTAGTTTTGCGGGCCTGTGCGCCTGTCATCGATGTCTATTTTTCTTATTCAATACATCATTTTGACAGTAACTCTCTACAAAGTAATTAATCAACCTTTTTTATTTCCATATGTACTAGGAAGCTAAGTGTTTGTGTCTTGGGCTTCAGGAATGTGACTGACAAGAGAAAAATAACAAATAAACTGATTGAAAGTATGAGGGGATATCAGTGAACAAATGCTGTGGTCGAGGCTACGACGGCGCAAGTGCAATGAGTGGAGCTTACTCAGGTGTTCAAAAGTGCATATCATACCAAGAGCCTAATGCTTCATAGGTCGTTCTTTATCAGTTTTAGTTTAGAAAACGATCTCTTCGCAGAAGCAACAGTTACAGGGATGGTACAAACAGCTTGGTAGCCATAGCAACGTCAGGGAAACTGGTCAGAAGGGAGTTGTGATTCAAATACAGCAGTTCTGTAACATCTTTAGCCTCTCGTTGCAAGCTCATTCTCTTTAACTGCAGGCCTCAACACGTAACGGAAAGAGACTAACTGTATAGGAAGCTCTGGGAGCAGGTCATCTGGATACTGGACAGGCAATAAATTAGCAGATACAAACAGATTATCATCTTTAGCAGAAAATAGTTATTGAGGACGTAAACAAAAAAAAAGCTGTTTGTATTTTCTTTCATACTGGTGAACTGGCGTTTGAGTTCTATGGTTGCAATATCAACAGTCCCTTATCTCGGGTATATATTGTCATGCATCTTTCAAGAGTAAGTAAAAATGTTGTCTACCACAATGGACATATAATGCACAATGTCTCAGGAAACACTATCGGTTGGCAATACTCAGTATAGAAAATAGTCGGGCCGCAACCTGGACCTACAGGCCATTGTGAAAACATTTGCACACAAAAAAAAGAGGACTTCATGACACCAGGGGAGTCTCAATTTGGATTTGATTTAATTTAATTTACCTTGAATATTGCAACCCATTTGTGTAGGTTATTAGCCAGACAAAACCCACTGAGTTCAACAACCAAAACCATCTCTGCAGCACTCCACCAATCAGGCTTTTATGGTAGAGTGGCCAGACAGAAGCCACTCCTCAGTCAAAAGCACATGACAGCCCACTTAGAGATTGCCAAAAGGCACCTAAAGGACTCAGACCATGAGAAACAAGACTCTCTGGTCTGATGAAACCAAGATTGTATTCTTTAGCCAGAATTCCAAGTGCCATGTCAGGAGGAAACCTGGAAACATCCTTATGGTGAAGCATGGTGGTGGCAGCATCATGCTGTGAGGATGTTTTTCAGTGGCAAGGACTGGGAAAGATGAATGGAGCAAAGTACAAAGAGATCCTTGATGAAAACCTCAGACTGGGGCGAAGGTTCACCTTCCAACAGGACAACAACTCTAAGTACACAGCCAAGACAACGCAGGAGTGACTTTGGGACAAGTCTCTGCATGTCCTTGAGTGGCCCAGCCAGAGCCTGAACTTTAACCCGATCGAATATCTCTGGAGAGACCTGAAAATGGCAGAACAGCTACGCTCCCAATCCAACATGACATAACTTGAGAGGATCTGCAGAGAAGAATGGGAGAAACTCCCCAAATACAGGTGTGCCAAGCTTCTAGCGCCATACCCAAGAATACTCGAGGCTGTAATCGATGCCAAAGTTGCTTCAACAAAGTACTGAGTAAAGGTTCTGAAAACGTATGTAAATGTGATATTTAAGTTTACATTTGCAAAAACAATTTGATCAATTTTAAAATAAGGCTGTAACATTACAAAATGTGGAAAAATTCAAGGGGTCTGAATACTTTCCGAATGCACTGTATATACACACGATTTTAACTTTGAGTCATTAAGGAAAGTTGAGCATAATATTATTAGTATGTATCAATATATAAATGTAAGCAGGTTTCCATCCAACCTTTATATGTGAGTAAAGTATACTGAACAAAATTATAAATGCATGTAAAGTGTTGGTCCCATGTTTCATGAGCTGAAATCCCAGAATTGTTCCATACGCACAAATATATTATAACATTTAAAAAAAAAATATATATATATATATATATATATATATATATATATATATATATACACACTCTTATACTCTTATTTTGCAGAGTTCAAAACAACTGGGAGCTCGGAACTCAGAAATCTCAGACTTCAGTGCGTTCAAAACAACTGGGAACTCAGTAAAAACGATCTCTGTCTGGGAAAAATGTATTTGACAGTCATCCAGCTCAGAGTTCCAAATCGGAAACTCAGGCCTCTTTCTAGAGCTCTGACCTGAAGATCACTGACATCATGATTTGACCTCTTTCTCAGAGTTCACCGTTGTTTTGAACACGGCATTAATATCTATGCCATTATAGCAGCATGGGCAGTGTCATTGAGGCAATCTCCATTTTGAAGTATTCAATCATAAATATATATATATATATCAATCCAAAACCATCCCACTCCTTCAGTCACAGTTCAAATCACATCCATAGACAGACTCAGGGGCCTGTGAGGACAGAGCATTCATCGAAAGGATTCCTTGTTATAACTCTGCTGTAAAATCCCTGAAGCCTTTTTCACATTAACCATAAGCAGTCAGCAGGGAAGAGAAAACACTCCTTCGAGGGAGATGGTGGAAGGGGGAGAGACCCGACCAACTTGGCTTGTTGAGTTAGTAGGGAGGAGTATGGAGACGGTCAACGTCAAAGGTAGAGGGGGGAGCCGGAAATGGCGGTGAGTAGTGGGGTTGAAATGGAGTAAATGGATGAAATTTGGTGAAGCAACAGCTGTGCTGGAATGTGAAAAATATGGGTGTCAGTTCTGATGGTATGGAGCGGGAGGATGAGGGTCAAGGACTGGAATGGTCAGTAGTGGAAAGACATAGGAAGACAAGAGATCATGATACAGAAAGCAGTGGAGCTTCTAGTGAAGAAAGCAGAAAGCAGAAAGAGGGCCAAGGTAGGAAGCAAGAGTAATAATGTGTTGGAGTGGAAAGTGGTGATGGTGTTTGATGAGACAACAGGGCCTCATTTACACCCTATCCAACTAACTGAGGCTGTAGAGAAAGAGGTAGGTGGAGTCAAATTATTTTGGTTCATTGGAAATGGTAGGTTGTTCATATTTTGTGGTAGCCAGGCTCAGCAAGAAATATATATATATATATATATATATATATTATAAAATTTCAAATTACAATATAATAACACAAAAACACAGGACATCACTACATGTATATTTTCTCTGAAGAAACGTAAAATAACATTAAAGTTAAAAAATAAAAATCACAAGAATTAATTTCTAGAGTTAAAGTACCTCAAAATAAAATAAAGGCTAGGTGTTTCAGTTGTACAAATCTATAAACAGAGTTGTAAGAATGCAGTGTTTTTTGTTGTTGTCATTGACAAATTCTAGAGCTTTTATAAAATATTGGATTTCAAGTAAAAATGTATTGCATTTGGGGACAAAATCTTCGGCAAAGTTGAGTCCTCTGTCTAGCTCTATGAGAACTGCGTCACTCCCCAAGCAGGAAGTGGGATATTGGGAGAGCCGGAAGAGAGCACGCCAAAAGGAATATTCCATCACACCCTGAGGACTGTCAAGAGGTGCATTATTTTCACATCTCAAAAATATTTTTGGCAGCAGGGAATTTTCATAAAAGTAAGTAATTGAGGTAAAAATATAAGTATCACTAACTACTTCGCGCTCGAGCGCTTTGCAGGATGAAATGCAGGATGAATAAAAAAAAACAGTTCGAGCTTGACTAGTGCCTATGGCTAAATCATTTTCGAAACAAGGCAGAACTAGCTAACTGGAGCAGGAAATACTATTACTATTTTATGTTTAGTAGCTGGAATCTCGCTACGCTTGTTATTCATTTGTGTCATTTTCAAATATAAATATCTCGTTCCCTGTACCGTCTTCTCTGATTCCACTTAAACCAATGCAAATTAAAATATGTCGAAAGGTTTGGTAAAGATCAACAATCAAGCAAATGCTAATAATGTAGCTACTTTACAAGCTATGTCCATGTTATTTGTTTATCTCTCACATGTGCCTTTGACAAAGCAGCTGCTGCATTGTCCCTGTACAGTGGCCCAGTCCAGCTACAGAACGCGGAAATACTAGTTAACTACATTGTGAATACACAGCTGCCTGATTTGATTTCTTCCCTTCTCTTTCTTCTAGCTAACCAATTGTCTTGCATTTGTATCATAGACGTAGATTTTCGAACTAAACACCCAATCTACAGTCATGGCCAAAAGTTTTTAGAATAACACAAAATTTAATTTCCAATCAGTTTTCTGCTTCAGTGTCTGGATATTGTTTGTTAGATGTTACTATTGAATACTGAAGTATAATTACAAGCATTTCATAAGTGTCAAAGGCTTTTATTGACAATTACATGATGTTGATGCAGAAAGTCAATATTTGCAGTGTTGACCCTTCATTTTCAAGACCTCTGCAATCTGCCCTGGCATGCTGTCAATTAACTTCTGGGCCACATCTTGACTGATGGCAGTCCATTCTTACATAATCAATGCTTTGAGTTTGTCAGAATTTGTGGGTTTTTGTTAGTCCACCTGCCTCCTTGAGAATTGACCACAAGTTTTCAATGAGATTAAGGTCTGGGGAGTTTCCAGACTGATGGTAGCGCTCACCTTGTCTTCTCCGGACAAGCTTTTTTCCGGATACCCCAAACAACCGGAAAGGGGGGTTCATCAGAGAAAATGACTTTACCCCAGTCCTCAGTAGTCCAATCCCTGTACCTTTTGCAGAATATCAGTCTGTCCCTGATGTTTTTCCTGGAGAGAAGTGGCTTCTTTGCTGCCCTTCTTGACACCAAGCCATCCTCCAAAAGTCTTCGCCTCACTGTGCGCACAGATTCACTCACACCTGCCTGCTGCCATTCCTGAGCGAGCTCTGTATTGGTGGTGCCCCGATCCCGCCGCTGAATCAACTTTAGGAGACAGTCCTGGCGCTTGCTGGACTTTCTTGGGCGCCCTGAAGCCTTCTTCACAACAAGTTGAACCGCTCTCCTTGAAGTTCTTGATGCTCACAGATGCCAGTCTTGTGCTGAGTTAGGTCTTAAAAGTGTCCCTTCTCGCTGAGACTTGGGTGCTGGATATTGGCCAAAGGCAACCTCAAAAAAGCCCCATCCCAGCATTTGAAAAACTTCTTACTGGTTGATGATTATTATTAGGGTTTTCAATTGTCTGCTGATGTTTTAGGACCTGAAACCCATCTGAATGTCATATAAAATTCATAGGAAGATTAGAATATTGATCTACCAACACAATGTTAGAAACTAACAGCTCACAGGAGAGTTGGGGCGATCATTTCCGGCTGTCACATTATCGGACATAAGTAGCTAAGTGTGTGTATGTTTGAGCGTGCGAGCCAGTATAACCAGTGTATTCTCCCCAGATGTGGAAGGCAGCAGCAGGTCAGTCCGTCACCATGGCAGTGGATGACGGAGGTGACGACTGGGAGACAGACCCAGACTTTGAGGTAAATCAAGCATGGTAATGAAGTCCGATTTCAGTCCAGAGCAGCGGATGTTTTTCACCTGTTTCTGCTATTTCATTTTATTAACGTCTCACCATCTCTCCTTACCCCGTGCCCACTAAATCTCTTTGTTTGACTCTTCCTCTCCATATTCCTCTGCCTCCCCTCTTTCCCCATTATATCTTACTCTTTCCCTCCCTTTTTCCTCCCCGTTGACCCAACAGAATGACGTTTCAGAGAAGGAGCAGCGTTGGGGGGCCAAGACTGTGGAAGGCTCCGGTCACCAGGAACACATTAAGTGAGTACTACTGCTGCCTTCATCATCCTTATCATCAACAACAGTTTTCATAATCGGCGTCAGTACCATTTCAAACATGATCATTTCAACTGCATTGTAATCATGATCTTCACATTGTCTACCTGTCTATGATTATACGTCTTTGGTCATTTCATTATTCAGTTAACTTAAAAAAATATATATATATATTTTTAGGATGGTCAGTGAACCACAGTGGAGCCCACAGTCATTCTTAACCCATTATTTGTCTCCTTCCTCCCCACCTTTTCCCTCCTATCCCCTCTCCAGTATCCACAAGCTGCGTGAGAACGTGTCGTCCGAGCACAGTGACCTTAGGCAGAAGGAGCAGGCCGCCATGCCCAAAGCCTCAGACGGCTATGGGGGCAAGTTTGGGGTGCAGCAGGACCGCATGGACAAGGTGAATGGTGACCATAGTAATAGAATTACTAGAACGGAAAATTCCCCTCAGACCACCGCAATTTGATTCTATTTTTATTTTGGAATGGAATTCATTTAACCTGATTGGCATAATATTGGCAATTGCATTTGTCTTCTACTGATATGTTAACTTTTACACACAAACACACACACAGAAATGTTGCCGTGCGTTGACTGTGATTTGTGGCAAAAGCAGCTGAGCTAATCATTGCTGTTTGAGTCTTGTTGTTATCCACAATGCTTTAGCCCTTTAACTATCGCTCTCTCTCTCTGTTTATGTGCACTGCTTTACTGTTTGTGTGTGTGTGTGTGTAACGTGTGAACAGGGTGTGACTGTGAGCAGGCACGGGGCCATTTGACCCCCCCCCCTCTCACTCTGCCTGCACACTGGTCAGTGTGTTGTGAATGTTATGACCCATCACTGTTTACCCCACTCTGTGTCTGTGTGTGACTCAGCTGTCAACACCTGATCAAACCACTGCATACCCAGCATTCAGCCTCCCACTGTTTGCATTTATTCACCCCTCTCTCCCTGTCCATCTCTCTGTCTCTCTCTCAAGTCTGCTGTGGGCCATGAGTACCAGAGTAAGCTGTCCAAGCACTGCTCTCAGACAGACACATCCAAAGGCTTCGGGGGGAAGTTTGGAGTGCAGGACGACCGCGTCGACAAGGTACGCTCATCACAGGTCACATTGGGCTCTCATGGTCAGGTCACGTGGTCAGGAAAAACTCCTTACCCTACTCATGACCACACAGCGATTTTAGGTCCGAATGCTAACTTAACAATAATATAATTTGTGTTAGTGCCCATCTCTCAAGTTATGTCATTTAGATGAGAATTCTTGAATAGCATGAAAATATACTGGATGATGGTGCTGAGAAATGCTGCATTCTCCTTTGACTGGTTACTTTGTTAACTTCAACATGGAGATCTCCTCTCCCTTTTCAGTCCGCCGTTGGGTTTGACTATGCTGGGAAGACTGAGAAACACGCGTCGCAGAAAGGTGATTTTACACGGTCTGTTAAAACGGACAAACAACACCGGTTGAACAGTTCAATGTTTTCTAAGATCAGCTCATGATCCTTAGTCCCCACAAGTCCTAACTGTATCCATCAGGGGGTAAAAGGCCAAACTGACCTGAGCATTCTGAATACAACCTAGTTGTTTACACTTCACATAGTTCAGAACTGTGTGCTCTGTAAGCCATCTGGATGTAATAGTATCTGGCCCAGCCAGTATCTGGCCTAACATCCTATGGTATAAGGATGGGTGTGAGTGGCATCCGTGTGAGTGAATATGCTCTTGGCTCTCAGTGCTCCCCACTCCAGCTGCACTCCATGCTGTGACCACTATTGTTCCTCACCCCACTTTAGTTGATAGCGCTATGTGCTCAATTCCAAATGAACCCCTAGCTCCTACTGCCTAAGGCACTTGATCTAAAATGACTACATAAGTGTAAGCAAGATGACAACAGCTCCACCTTGCCCTCTGATAGGCTTTACCCATATGGCTCACACCTATTCTATTAAACACTCTGATTCTGAATTTTACACCAGACCTACTGTAGTGCCTAGATGGTATGGGCTAGGGGTTGATTTTGGATTGAGCATTCATCACTGCAGCCACCACTCCCTGCTTATTTCTTGACCTTTGACCCCTCCCCCTGCTTTGATGTGCAGACTACTCCACAGGGTTTGGGGGGAAATATGGGGTGCAGGCAGACCGCGTGGACAAGACTGCAATGGGCTTTGAATACCAGGGCAAAACGGAGAAACACGACTCTCAGAAAGGTTTGTGTAGCGAGTAATACACACATCATTTGTGCATGGACACACCCACAAATAACTTTCGCCGTTTTGTGCACGAATGTAAGTTCCAGAAAGGTTTCTGAAGCATAAAATGAGTGCACACACACACTGAGGGCAAAGCAGGGAAATACAGTCTGTCCTGGTGTCTTGCACACATCCACACACACACTGTTTATAATGGCAAAACCTGCCACAGAGGATGTATCATTGCCTTGCTGTACCCCCCTACCCACGCAAACACCCGCCCACGCTCTGTGTGTTTGTGTGCAGGTCAAGGCCAGGCATGTTGATGACTGAGCTTTTTTATTTTATTTTACTCCTTGGTTACATTATTTTACAGCAGTGGTCAGCAACAGCAGTGGTTAGCAAAAATGACTATATTAAGTGTCAAATAAAGGAACAGGGTTGAAGCTTGTTATGTGCAACAGGGTTGACGTGACTATTGGATGTTTAGTGTTTCATTTAAAAAAAAGAATAGTTTCACCATATTAAAACGAGAGTTCTGTTCAAGTAATGGCGTTAAAATCTTAAAATGAGGGACAGGAGTACAGTACCAGTCAAAAGTTTGGACACCTACTCATTCCAGGGTTTTTCTTATTTTTTACTATTTTCTACATTGGAATAATACATCAAAACTATTAAATAACACACATGGAATCATGTAGTAATCAAATCCAAATATAATTTCAAATTTGAGATTATTAAAAGTAGCTACCGTTTACCTTGACAGCTTTGCACACTCTTGGCGTTCTTTCAACCAGCTTCATGAGGAATGCTTTTCCAACATTCTTGAAGGAGTTCTCACATGCTGAGCACTTGATGGCTGCTTTTCCTTCACTCTGCGGTCCAACTCATCCTAAACCATCTCAATTGGGTTGAGGTCGGGTGATTGTGGAGGCCAGGTCATCTGATGCAGCACTCCATCACTTTCCTTCTTGGTTAAATAGCCCCTACATAGCCTGGAGGTGTGTTTTGGGTCATTGTCCTGTTGAAAAACAAATGATAGTCCCACTAAGCGCAAACCAGATGGGATGGTGTATCACTGCAGAATGCTTTGGTAGCAATGCTGGTTATGTGTGCCTTTTTGAATTCTAAATAAATCAGAGTGTCACCAGCAAAGCACCATCACACCACCTCCATGCTTCACAGTGGGAATCACACATGTGGAGGTCATCCGTTCACCTACTCTGAGTCTTACAAAGACACGGCGGTTGGAACCACAAATCTCAAATTTGGACTCCTCAGAACAAAGGACCAATTTCCACCAGTCTAATGTCCATTACTTGTGTTTCTTGGCCCAATCAAGTCTCTTCTTTTTGGTGTTCTTTAGTAGTGGTTTCTTTGCAGCAATTCGAGCATGAAGGCCTGGTTCAGGCAGTCTCCCCTGAACAGTTGACGTGTCTGTTACTTGAACTCTGAAGCATTTATTTGGGCTGCAATTTCTGAGGCTGGTAACTCTAATGAACTTATCCTCTGCAACAGAGCTAACTCTGGGTCTTCCTTTCCTGTGGTGGTCCTCATGAGAGCCAGTTTCATCATAGCGCTTGATGGTTTTTGCGACTGCACTTGAGGAAACCTTCCAAGTTCTTTGAAGAATCTCATTTGAAATGTTTTTTTTGATTTGTTTAACACTTTTTGGTTAGTACATGATTCCATATGTGTTATTTCATAGATTTGATGTCTTCACTATTATTCTACAATGTAGAAAATAAGGAAAAGCGCTGGCATGATTAGGTGTATCCAAACTTTTGACTGGTACTGTACATTAATGACTAATCACATGAAATAAATAATCTTCAGAAATGACTTTGTCAAAGCAACAAAATGACGAGGACTTTACAGTGATGGTGAAACTTTGGTACATTTTTTAAAATTTTATTTGAAGTGGGTTTAAACCTTCCTAGAAGTGACAGGGTTGACGGTGGGACATATCAAAAGGCTGAATTTGGTGCTTTAGCAAGACTTTATTCATATATAAAAATGTATTAATTGAAGCCTTTATTAATATAAAATATTATTTAAAAAGGGCACTTCATATAACATGCTTTTAAAATTCAATATTTGTGCACAATTTCTACTTAAAGGGCACTTATTTTGTGGGAAAAACCTTACAGGATGTGCAGGCTTTAGTTTCCGGCCCCTTCTGACACAACTAATTTGGCTTAAGGTTTTGATATGTTGTTTGGTGCTGGGCTGGAACAAATACCTGCACATCCTGTAGTTCTCCACAACCAGGGTTGAAGCCCACTGGTTTACAGTGTTGCAGTGTTCTTGCTAAATATTAGGCTGCCAAATTCATGGCATTGTTGTGCTTTAGCTTGATCAGCTGCTGTGCAGTTCCAGCTAAACATGGTTTTTGGACTGTATGTCAGTGACTAACACTTGCCTGTGTATAAAGGATATAGAATGGGTATCCAGATGATACCTTGACTGAACTCTGGATTGTCTGCCTTTGGGGCAAGCCCAACTAATCCTCCCCCCCCCCCCAAATGATTAACTATATCTGCTATTTTTCCAAACATTTTCCTGGGTATCACCAGATTACACCAAAGGTTTTGGCGGGAAGTTCGGAGTGGAGACGGACAAGGTGGACAAGAGCGCCTTGGGCTTTGAGTACCAGAGCAAAACAGAGAAGCACGAGTCTCAGAAAGGTGTGTCCCCCTTTGTCTAGCATATACTTGGCTTGGGCAGTAACCAAATTGTCATACCTTTTGCCATATCAGGATATTCAGTAATACCAGCACTGAACACAAGGAGCACTGTTTTCAAACCCCACTGCTACTCTGTATTCTGAAAGGTTAGAAATGCTAACAAGTACATGTAAAATCCCACAGAGAAGGCTAACTAAATGCTAACAAGCACATTGTGAACTTTGACCTAAACTATACAAGTAACAAAAAAATGCTACTCACAGTTTGCTGCACCCACAAACCAAATATTGGACAGCAAGGCTCTTGATCTAGGAGGTGATTCTCTGCTGTTACCAAGTGACTGCTTGATTTTGGAGGAAGTTAGCCAAATAGCTAAATTATCACATTCAATGCACAACTGCAGAGCATTTAGCACATTTATACAGTTAACTTAATAGTTATAACATTTCTAGCTGGCAAACATTTAGTTAGGAATTCCTCACTGTAATTAAATCACCTGGAGCATGCTGCACAACGGTGAGTGCCTCAACAAGGCTCTGATCTTGTTCTGTGCTTGTAAACAAACACCATGTGACTTCAGGACTACTGGTAAGCTTCATAATGATGTGAAAATGAAGAAAGAAATGTATCTTTATCTCCTTGCTTATTGCATAAGTTGACCACAGGTATTAAATTAGCTACAAATGTTCATATTTATTAAAACATATAGATTCAATGACATTGAAAAACCATCCTGTGGCTTTTTCCAAATACCCCAGTACACGGTATGCATGGTGTACCCCCCGAAGCCTTAAGCACACACACACACTTTTCCCCCCCTATTGTGCCTGTGTAACAAGTGGGCTGAGGCAAGACAGTGTGGGGTCGTAGATATCTGACAAGTATGTACTATACACCCCCTTCAGCTCTGATCAGACTTGTTTCTCTCTCTCCTACAGTGCCCCAAATATCCTAGTAGCTAAATAGTTCTGCTTGTAGGATCTTGTTTTCAAGCTCTCCCAAAGGCCTGGAAACATGTTGCCTTATCATTAGCTTTTCCTCCTGGTTACACAATCCCAGGCTGAGGGTATCAGAGGGAGGGAAAGGTGACCTTCCATTGTTACCTATACTGTGTTTACAGCCCAGGTGTTGATCACACAATGGTTGAGATGGTGGCTCTGGGACACATGTCAGAGGGCCTACACCGTAGCCATTTTGTAGAGTAGATTTGTATCAAGTATGTTTTCCGGTATTGTACTTCATGCCAATCAGCCATTGGAATTGTCCAATTTGGGCCTACCTACTGTGCACTTTAGGAAAAATGCTAATATTCTCTGTGCCCCTGAAAGATTACGTGAAGGGCTTTGGTGGCAAGTTTGGTGTGCAGACGGACAGACAGGACAAGTCAGCATTGGGATGGGACCACCAGGAGAAACTGCAGCTCCACGAGTCGCAGAAAGGTACCTGTGTTTGACATGCATTTTATTCCACCTAGCCTTAGCAGGAAAACGCACACAGGAATTGTGTACACATCCTAACCCACCCAACACTCACTTTTTATAATTGTGGTCATTTTGTGGTTTTACTATTGAGTCAATGAGGTTAAAGTACTTCCTTTGTTTGGTGGCATGGCATCGGCCACAGGCTTATAATAGAGGAAGTGAGAACAGATAGAGCTAGATGTAAGGAGGACTGATCAGTCTAGTGCTCAGGCTGGATTTACTGGATGTGCATAGCACCTTGGTTCTTTTGGTTTAAGTTGTTGATAAAGTTTTTCATTTGTGTTATGTACTGTAATTCTGTATGTGTGTGTGCTTTTATATAATGTTTGTAGTAACGCAGTATCGCTATGTGTGTGCGCATACGTCTTTGTGTGTTGGGTCCTGCCGCACTCAGGCCTGTGTAAATTTTCTATAGGATTAAGGTCAGGGCTTTGTGATGGCCATTCCAATACCTTGACTTTGTTGTCCTTAAGCCATTTTAAGCCACAGCTTTAGAATTATGCTTGGGGATGTTGTCCATTTGGAAGACCTATTTGCGACCAAGCTTTAACTTCCTGTCTGATATCGTGAGATGTTGTTTCAATATATCCACATCATTTTCCTTTCCTCATGATGCCATCTATTTTGTGAAGTGCCCCAGTCCCTCCTGCAGCAAAGCACCAACATGACAATGGTCATTATGGCCAAATAGTTAAATTTTTGTTTCATTAGACCAGAGGATCAGATAGCTCAGATAGCTGATGCTTAAAGTTAGTGAGGGGGATATGAGTCTCCAGCTTCAGTGATTTTTGCAATTCGTTCCTGTCATTGGCAGCAGAGAACTGGAAGGAATTACGGCCAAAGGAGGTGTTGGCTTTGGGGATGACCAGTGAGATATACCTGCTGGAGTGTGTGCTATGGGTGGGTGTTGTTATGGTGACCAGTGAGCTGAGATAAGGTGGAGCTTTACCTAGCAAATACTTATAGATGACCTGGAGCCAGTGGGTCTGGCGACGAATATGTAGCGAGGGCCAGCCAACGAGAGCATGTAGGTCGCAGCGGTGGGTGGTATATGGGGCTTTGGTGACAACTGATGGCACTGTGATCGACTGCATCCAGTTTGCTGAGTAGTGTTGGAGGCTATTTTGTAAATGACATCGGTGAAGTCGAGGATCAGTAGGATAGTCAGTTTTATGAGGGTATGTTTGGCAGTGTGAGTGAAGGGGGCTTTGTTGCAAAATAGGAAGCCGACTCTAGATTTAATTTTGGATTGGAGGTGTTTAATATGAGTCTGGAAGGAGAGTTTACAGTTTAGCCAGACACTTAGAATATGTGGACAAAAACAAATACCTAAGTCAGAACCGTCCAGAGTAGTGATGCTGGTCGGGCGGGCAGGTGGGTGCGGGCAGCGATCGGTTGAATAGCATGCATTTAGTTTTACCTGCGTTTTAAGTAGAGGTCGACCGATTATTGGATGACCCAAAAAGCCGATATCGATTAATCTGCCGATTTTAAATTATTATTATTTTAAAATAAATAATCTTTATTTTATGTATTTATTTATTTGTAATAATGACAATTACAACAATACTGAATTAAATCTTATTTTAACTAAATATATTAAATCAATAAAATCAATTTGGCCTCAAGTAAATAATGAAACGTGTTCAATTTGGTTTAAATAATGCAAAAACAAATTGGAAGAAAGCTAACCTTTCAGTTCCTTACTCAGAACCTGAGAACATATGAAAGCTATATATATAAAGCAATATTCCCAGGTAAAAAGTTTTAGGTTGTAGTTATTATATGAATTCTAGGACTATTTCCCTCTACCATTTGTATTTCATTAACCTTTGACTATTGGATGTTCTTATAGGCACTTTAGTATTGCCAGTGTATTAGTATAGCTTCCGTCCCTCTCCTCGCTCGAACCAGCAACACAACGACAACAGCCACCATCGAAGCAGCGTTACCCATGCAGAGCAAGGGGAACAACTACTAGAAGGCTCAGAGCGAGTGACGTTTGAAATGCTATTAGCGCGCACTAACTAGCTAGCCATTTCACTTCGGTTACACCACCCTCATCTCGGGAGTTGATAGGCTTGAAGTCATAAACAGTGCAATGCTTGATGCACAATGAAGAGCTGCTGGCAAAACACATGAAAGTGCTGTTTGAATGAATGTTTACACGCTTGCTTCTGCCTACCACCGCTCAGTCAGATACTTAGATACTTGTATGCTTGTATGCTCAGTCAGATTATATGCAACGCAGGACACGCTAGATAATATCTAGTAATATCATCAACCATGTGTAGTTATCTAGTGATTTTTATTGTTTTTTATAAGATAAGTTTAATGCTTGCTCGCAACTTAGCTTGGCTTACTGCATTCGCGTAACAGGCAGTCTCCTTGTGGAGTGCAACGAGAGAGAGGCAGGTTGTTAGCGTTGGACTAGTTAACTGTAAGGTTGCAAGATCGGATCCCCTGAACTGACAAGGTGAAAATCTGTCTTCTGCCCCTGAACAAGACAGTTAACCCACCGTTCCTAGGCCGTCATTGAAAATAAGAATGTGTTCTTAACTAACTTGCCTCGTTAAATAAAGGTATTCATTTTTAAAATTTTATTTAAGAATACCGATTTCCGATTGTTATGAAAACTTGAAATCAGCCCTAATTAATCGGCCATTCCGATTTTAATCGGTCGACCTCTAGTTTTAAGGAGTGTTGGAGTGTTGTATGGAAGGAGTGTTGTATGGCATTGAAGCTTGTTTGGAGGTTTGTTAAGTGTCCAAAGAAGGGCCATATGTATACAGAATGGTATTGGCTGCGTAAAGGTGGATCAGGGAGTCACCCGCAGCAAGAGTGACATTATTGATATATACAGAGAAAGAGTCGGCCCGAGAATTTAACCCTGTGGTACCCCCATAGAGACTGCCAGAGGTCCGAACAATAGGCCCTTCGATTTGACACACTGAACTCTATCTGAGAAGTAGTTGCTGAACCAGCCGAGGCAGCCATTTGAGAAGCCACGGCTGTTGAGTTTGCTGATAATAATGCGGTAATTGACAGAGTCGAATGCCTTGGCCAGGTCGATGAATACGGCTGCACAGTACTGTCTTTTACCGATGGCTGTTATGATATCATTTAGTGCCTTGAGCGTGGCTGAGGTGCACCTGTGACCAGCTCGGAAACAGGATTGCACGGCGGAGAAGGTACGGTGGGATTCGAAATGGTCAGTGATCTGTTTGTTAACTTGGCTTTCAAGGACTTTAGAAAGGCAGAGCAGGATGGATATAGGTCTGTAACAGTTTGGGTCTGGAGTGTCATCCCCTTTGATGAGGGGAATGACCGAGGCAGCTTTCCAATCTTTAGGGATCTCGGACGATATGAGAGGTTGAACAGACTGGTAATTGGGGTTGTAACAATAGCGGTGGTTAATTTTAGAAGGACAGGGTCCAGATTGTCTAGCCCTGCTGATTTGTCCAGGTTTTGCAGCTCTTTCAGAACATCAGCTATCTGGATTTGTGTGAAGGAGAAGCTGGGGAGGCTTGGGAAAGTATCTGGGGGGGGGGGTGCGGAGCTGTTGGCTGGGGTTTGGGTAGCCAGGGGGAAAGCATGGCCAGCCGTAGAGAAGTGCTTATTGAAATTCTAGATTATAGTGGATTTATCGGTGGTGACAGTGTTTCCTAGCCTCAGTGCAGTGGGCGGCTGGGAGGAGGTGCTCTTATTCTCCATGGACTTTACGGTGTCCCAAAACTTTTTGGAGTTATAACTACAGGATGCAAATTTCTGTTTGAAAAAGCTAGCCCCTGCTTTCCTACCTGATTGCGTGTATTGGTTCCTGACTTGTTGCATATCGCGGGGACTATTTGATGCTAGTGCAGTCCGCCACAGGATGTTTTTGTGCTGGTCGAGGGCAGTCAGGTCTGGAGTGAGGCAAGGGATATATCTGTTTATTAGTTCTACATTTTTTGAAAGGGGCATGCTTATTGAAGATTGGGGGTCTATAACAGGCTGCAACAGTGAGAGACTTATTTCTGGAGAGATGCATTTTTTAAATTGAAAGCTCGAACTGTTTGGGCATAGCCTGCAAAGTTCTGTCATATTTTCATGGTCTTTCTCTGTGCTAGATTGCAACTCCTCCCACTTTGGCAGTTCTATCGTGATGGAAAACGTTGTATTTTGGGATGGAAATCTCAGAATTTTTGGTGGCCTTCCTAAGCCAGGATTTAGACACGGCAAGGACATCAGGGTTGACAGAGTGTGCTAGAGCAGTGAGTAAAACCAACTTAGGGAGGAGGCTTCTGATGTTAACATGCTTAACAAGGCTTTTACGGTTACAGAATTCAACAAATGAGAGTGCCTAGGGACACGCATGGCGTGGAGCAGATTTCTGGGCGTGGTAGGATATATTTAGGGCATAATGTATAGACTGGTATGGTAGGGTGCAGATACAGTGGAGGTAACCTTGGCATTGAGTGACCATAAGAGAGGTTGCATCTCTGGATGCACTAGTTATGCTGAGTGAGGTCACTGCATGTGTTAGAGGTGGGACAAAAGAGGTCTCTGTGGCATGTTGAGTGGGACAAGGGGCTCCTCAGTGAACTAAAACGATAACTATCCTAGACAACGGCATAAAACGCATATTGACATTAGAGAGAGACATAAAGCGAGGCATAAAGCAATCACAGGTGTTGATTGGGAGAGCTAGCTAAGACAACAATAGCTAATCAGCTAAGACCGCAACAACAGGTAAAATGGCAATGAATGGGCAGAGGGTCAGTTAACTACACATAGGGTCTGAGTTCGGGGCTGGGGCCGACAGATAAACAAAATGGAGTACCATGATTAATGAACAGTCCAGCAGGCATCAGCTATATAGCCAAGTGATCATAGGGTCCAGTGAACAGCAATAGATGAAACAGGGAAGCCGCTAGGTAGTCATTACTATGCTAGCAAGCTGGAGACACTGCGTAAATATTTTTTTTTTTAGCAGGCTGGGGCTATTGTGTTGTCGTGGAGAAAAACAGTTCGATATGCTCAGGGTTGATAACGCGCTGAGCAGGCTGGCAAGTGTTATCCAGGCTAAAAGCGGCTGATGTCTGCTTAAGGTGAAGGCCTCTAGCAGTGGCTAACAATTACTAAATAGCTAGTTGCTAATTAGCTGGTTAGCTCCTAATGGCTAGCTTCTGATGGAGGTTCTGGCTATAAGGTCAAAAAATAGCAGATCAGTATCACATTGGGTGAGGCAGTTTGCCGGAAGGTATATTTTCATTAAAAAAAATAGAAAGAGTTTAAATTTGTTATTTTTCGTATATATTTAAAACGGGAGAACAACAAACATCTGCACTGCTATGCCATCTTGGATGTGTGTGTATACACACACACACACACACACACACACACACACACACACACACACACACACACACACACACACACACACACACACACACACACACACACACACACACACACACACACACACACACACACAGTGTAACTCCAAGTCAATCACACTTCTGTGAAATCAAACTTTCCACTTAGGAAGCAACACTGATTGACAATAAATTTGACATGCCGTTGTGCAAATGGAATAGACAACAGGTGGAAATTATAGGCATTTAACAAGACACCCCCAATAAAGGAGTGGTTCTGCAGGTGGGGACCACAGACCACTTCTCAGTTCCTATGCTTCCTGGCTGATGTTTTGGTCACTTTTGAATGCTGGCGGTGCTTTCACTCTAGTGGTAGCATGAGACAGTCTACAACCCACACAAGTGGCTCAGGTAGTGCAGCTCATCCAGGATGGCACATCAATCTGAGATGTGGCAAGAATGTTTCTGTGTCTGTCAGCGTAGTGTCCAGAGCATGGAGGTGCTACCAGGAGACAGGCCAGTACATCAGGAGACGTGGAGGAGGCCGTAGGAGGGCAACAACCCAGCAGCAGGACCGCTATCTCCGCCTTTGTGCAAGGAGGAGCACTGCCAGGGCCCTGCAAAATGACTTCCAGCAGGCCACAAATGTGCATGTGTCTGCTCAAACGGTCAGAAACAGACTCCATGAGGGTGGTATGAGGGGAGGGCCCGACGTCCACAGGTGGGGGTTGTGCTTACAGCCCAATTTGCCAGAGAACACCAAGATTGGCAAATTCGCCACTGGCGCCCTGTGCTCTTCACAGATGAAAGCAGGTTCACACTGAGCCCATGTGACAGTCTGGAGACGCCGCGGAGAACGTTCTGCGGCCTGAAACATCCTCCAGCATGACCGGTTTGGCGGTGGGTCAGTCATGGTGTGGGGTGGCATTTCTTTGGGGGGCCGCACAGCCCTCCATGTGCTCGCCAGAGTTCGCCTGACTGCCATTAGGTACTGAGATGAGATCCTCAGACCCCTTGTGAGACCATATGCTGGTGCGGCTGACCCTGGGTTCCTCCTAATGCAAGACAATGCTAGACCTCATGTGGCTGGAGTGTGTCAGGAGTTCCTGCAAGAGGAAGGCATTGATGCTATGGACCGCCCATTCCCCAGACCTGAATCCAATTGAGCACATCTGGGACATCATGTCTCGCTCCATCCACCAACGCCAGACTGTCCAGGAGTTGGCGGATGCTTTAGTCCAGGTCTGGGAGGAGATCCCTCAGGAGACCATCCGCCACCTCATCAGGAGCATGCCCAGGTGTTGTAGGGAAGTCATACAGGCACGTGGAGTCCGCACACACTACTGAGCCTAATTTTGACTTGTTTTAAGGACATTACATCAAAGTGGGATCAGCCTGTATTGTGGTTTTCCACTTTAATTTTGAGTGTGACTCCAAATCCAGACCTCCATGGGTTGATACATTTTTGTGTGATTTTTGTTGTCAGCACATTCAACTATGTAAAGAAAAAAGTATTTAATAAGAATATTTCATTCATTCAGATCTAGGATGTGTTATTTTAGTGTTCCCTTTATTTTTTTGAGCAGTGTATAATGTGTATATATGTATCTGTGTGTATATATGTTTGTGTATTGTTTCAGACTATAAGTGTGGGTTCGGAGGGCAGTATGGGGTAGAGGTGGAGAAGCAAGACCAATGTGCCCTGGGTTATGAGCACAAGGAGAGGCTGGCCAAGCACGAGTCTCAGCAAGGCACAGAACACACCATCTCTCGTTTTCTTTCCAAAGTTTACTCTCCTTCCTTTTGCCATAGCACTGTTTTGGAATGTCTAAAGCGCCTTTGCCCTTTACTCATCCTAGTCCCCCTTCAAAACATCACCCCTACTGTGCAAACCTACCCCCAGGGCCGGACGATATTGACAAAATAGAAATTAATCACCAATTGCAATAATATATAGTACCAGTTTGGACCTATTCATTCCAGGGTTTTTCTTAATTTTTTGCTATTTTCTACATTGTAGAATAACATCAAAACTATGAAATGACACATGGAATCATGTAGTAACCAAAAACTGTTAAACAAATCAAAATATATTTTATATTTGAGATTCTTCAAAGTAGCCACCCTTTGCCCTTGACAGCTTTGCACACTCTTGGCATTCTCCAGCTTCATGAGGTAGTCACCTGGAATGCATTTCAATTTACAGGTGTTAAGTTAATTTGTGTATTTTTTTTTTCCTTAATGCTTTTGAGCCAATCAGTTGTGTTCTGACAAGATAGGGGTGATATACAGAAGATGGCCCTATTTGGTAAAAGACCAAGTCCATATTATGGCAAGAAGGCTCAAATGAGCAAAGAGAAATGACAGTCCATCATTACTTTAAGACATGAAGGTCAGTCAATGCCTAACATTTCAAGAACTTTGAACGTTTCTTCAAGTGCAGTCGCAAAAACCATCAAGCGCTGTGAAACTGGCTCTCATAAGGACCGCCACAAGAAAGGAAGACCGAGTTACCACTGCTGCAGAGGATAAGTTCATTAGAGTTACCAATCTATGGAATGGCAGCCCAAATAAATGCTTCAGATTTCAAGTAACAGACACATCTCAATATCAACTGTTCAGAGGAGACTGCGTAAATTAGGCCTTCATTGTCGAATTGCTGCAAAGAAACCACTACTAAAGGACACCAATAATGAGAAGAGACTTGCTTGTGCCATGAAACACGAGCAAAGGGCATTATACCGGGGGAAATCTGTCCTTTGGTCTGATTAGTCCAAATTTGAGATTTTTGGTTCCAACCGCCGTGTCTTTCAAATCAAATCAAATGTATTTGTCACATGCACATGGTTAGCAGATGTTAATGTGAGTGTAGCGAAATGCATGTGCTTCTAGTTCCGACAATGCAGTAATAACCAACGAGTAATCTAACCTAACAATTCCAAAACTACTACCTTATACACACGTGTAAAGGGATAAAGAATATGTACATAAAGATATATGAATGAGTGACGGTACAGAGCGGCATAGGTAAGATGCAGTAGATGGTATCGAGTACAGTGTATATACATATGAGATGAGTATGTAAACAGTGGCATAGTTAAAGTGGCTAGTGATACATATATTACATAAAGATGCAGTAGATGATATAGAGTACAGTATATATGTATACATATGAGATGAATAATGTAGGGTATGTAAACATTATATTAAGTAGCATTGTTTAAAGTGGCTAGTGATATATTTTACATCAATTCCCATTATTAAAGTGGCTGGAGTTTAGTCAGTGTGTTGGCAGCAGCCACTCATGTTAGTGGTGGCTGTTTAACAGTCTGATGGCCATGAGATTGAAGCTGTTTTTCAGTCTCTCGGTCCCAGCTTTGATGCACCTATACTGACCTCGCCTTCTGGATGATGGCAGGGTGAACAGGCAGTGGCTCGGGTGGTTGTTGTCCTTGATGATCTTTATGGCCTTCCTGTGACATCGGGTGGTGTAGGTGTCCTGGAGGGCAGGTAGTTTGCCCCCGGTGATGCGCTGTGCAGACCTCACTACCCTCTGGAGAGCCTTATGGTTGTAGATGGAGCAGTTGCCGTACCAGGCGGTGATACAGCCCGACAGCATGCTCTCGATTGTGCATCTGTAGAAGTTTGAGTGCTTTTGGTGACAAGCCAAATTTCTTCAGCCTCCTGAGGTTGAAGAGGCGCTGCTGCGCCTTCTTCACGATGCTGTCTGTGTGGGTGGACCAATTCAGTTTCTGTGATGTGTACGCCGAGGAACTTAACTTACTACCCTCTCCACTACTGTTCCATCGATGTGGGTAGGGGGGTATTCCCTCTGCTGTTTCCTGAAGTCCACAATCATCTCCTTAGTTTTGTTGACGTTGAGTGTGAGGTTATTTTCCTGACACCACACTCCGAGGGCCCTCACCTCCTCCCTGTAGGCCGTCTCGCCGTTGTTGGTAATCAAGCCTACCGCTGTAGTGTCGTCCGCAAACTTGATGATTGAGTTGGAGGCGTGCGTGGCCACGCAGTTGTGGGTGAACAGGGAGTACAGGAGAGGGCTCAGAACGCACCCTTGTGGGGCCCCAGTGTTGAGGATCAGCGGGGTGGAGATGTTGTTACCAACCCTCACCACCTGGGGTCGGCCCGTCAGGAAGTCCAGTATCCAGTTGCACAGGGCGGGGTCGAGACCCAGGGTCTCGAGCTTGATGACGAGTTTGGAGGGTACTATGGTGTTACATGCTGAGCTGTAGTAGATGAACAGCAGTCTCACATAGGTATTCCTCTTGTCCAGATGGGTTAGGGCAGTGTGGTTGAGATTGCATCGTCTGTGGACCTATTTGGGCGTTAAGCAAATTGGAGTGGGTGTAGGGTGTCAGGTAGGGTGGAGGTGATATGGTCCTTGACTAGTCTCTCAAAGCACTTCATGATGAAGGAAGTGAGTGCTACGGGGCGGTAGTCGTTTAGCTCAGTTACCTTAGCTTTCTTGGTAACAGGAACAATGGTGGCCCTCTTGAAGCATGTGGGAACAGCAGACTGGGATAAGGATTGATTGAATATGTCCGTAAACACACCAGCCAGCTGGTCTGCGCATGCTCTCAGGGCGCGGCTGGGGATGCAGTCTGGGCCTGCAGCCTTGCGAGGTTTAACACGTTTAAATGTTTTACTCACCTCGGCTGCAGTGAAGGAGAGTCCGCATGTTTTGGTTGCGGGCCGTGTCAGTAGCACTGTATTGTCCTCGAAGCTGGCAAAAAAAGTTATTTAGTCTGCCTGGGAGCAAGACATCCTGGTCCATGACGGGGCTGGTTTTCATTTTGTAACCGTGATTGACTGTAGACCCTGCCACATACCTCTTGTGTCTGAGCCGTTGAATTGAGATTCTACTTTGTCTCTATACTGACGCTTTGCTTGTTTGATTGCGTTGCAGAGGGAATAGCTACACTGTTTGTATTCGGTCATGTTTCTGGTCACCTTGCCCTGATTTAAAAGCAGTGGTTCGCGCTTTCAGTTTCACGCGAATGCTGCCATCAATCCACGGTATCTGGTTTGGGAATGTTTTAATCGTTGCTATGGGAATGACATCTTCAACGCACATTCTAATGAACTCGCACACCGAATCAGCGTATTCGTCAATGTTGTTGTTTGATGCAATACGAAACATATCCCAGTCCACGTGATGGAAGCAGTCTTGGAGCGTGGAATCAGATTGGTCGGACCATCGTTGAACAGACCTCAGCGCAGGAGCTTCTTGTTTTAGCTTCTGTCTGTAGGCAGGGAGCAACAAAATGGAGTCGTGGTCAGCTTTTCCGAAAGGAGGGCGGGGGAGGGCCTTATATGCGTCGCGGAAGTTAGAATAGCAATGATCCAAGGTTTTACCAGCCCTGGTTGCGCAATCGATATGCTGATACAATTTAGGGAGTCTTGTTTTCTGATTAGCCTTGTTAAAATCCCCAGCTACAATGAATGCAGCCTCAGGATATGTGGTTTCCAGTTTGCAAAGAGTCAAATAAAGTTTGTTCAGAGCCATCGATGTGTCTGCTTGGGGGGGAATATATACGGCTGTGATTATAATCGAAGAGAATTCCCTTGGTAGATAATGCGGTCGACATTTGATTGTGAGGAATTCTAAATCAGGTGAACAGAAGGACCTGAGTTCCTGTATGTTGTTGTGACCACACCACATCTTGTTAACCATAAAGCATACGCCCCCCCTCTTCTTACCAGAAAGATGTTTGTTTCTGTCGGCGCAATGCGTGGAGAAACCAGCTGGCCGCACCAACTCCGATAGCGTCTCTCGAGTGAGCCATGTTTCCGTGAAGCAAAAAACGTTAGTCTCTGATGTCCCTCTGGAATGCTACCCTTGCTCGAATTTCATCAACCTTGTTGTCAAGAGACTGGACATTGGCGAGAAGTATGCTAGGGAGTGGTGCGCGATGTGCCCGTCTCCGGAGTCTGACCAGAAGACCGCTTCGTTTCCCTCTTTTACGAAGTCGTTGTTTTGAGCCGCCGGCTGGGATCCATTCCGTTGTCCTGGGTGAAAGGCCGAACACAGGATCCGCTTCGGGAAAGTCATATTCTTGGTCGTACTGATGGTGAGTTGACGCTGCTCTTATATTCAGTATTTCTTCTTGACTGTATATAATGAAACCTAAGATGACCTGGGGTACCAATGTAAGAAATAACACGTAAAAAAACAAAAACTGCATAGTTTCCTAGGAACGCGAAGCGAGGCGGCCATCTCTGTCGGCGCCGGAAGTCTTTGAGACGCAGCGTAGGTGAACGGATGCTCGCCATATGTGGTTCCCACCGTGAAGCATGGAGGTGTGGGGGTGCTTTGCTGGTGACATTGTTTGTGATTTATCTAGAATTCAAGGCATTCTGCAGTGATATGCCATCCCATCTTGTCTGTGCTAAATGGGATTATTTGTTTTTCAGCATGACAATGACCCAACACACCTCCAAGCCGTGTAAGGGCCATTTGACCAAGAAAGAGAGCGATGTAGTGCTGCATCAGATGACCTGGCTTCCACAATCGCCCGACCTCAACCCAATTAAGATGGTTTGGGATGAGTTGGACCATGAAGAAAGTAAAAACAGCCAACAAGTGCTCAGCGTATGTGGGAACTCCTTCATAATCATTTCGCTACACACATGGTTAGCAGATGTTATTGCGAGTATGTGACCAATAACATTTTGATTTGATGTCTGTAGGAAAAGCATTCCTCATGAAGTTGGTTGAGAGAATGCGAAGTGTGAAAAGCAGTTTTTTTCTCTCCATAGTTTTGACGTCTTCACTATTATTCTACTATGTAGAAAATTTTAAAAATAAAGAAAAACCCTTGAATGATTGTCAACTTTTTTCACTGGTACTGTACATAGACAGGCAGACATACATATGCACATAAATACGTATACACATGCATAGTTAAACACACACTACTTGACTTAAAGTATAAGGACACCTTCTTGTCCAATATCAATTTTCCAAAATCATGGTCATTAATATGGAGTTGGTCACCCCATTTGCTGCTATATCAGCCTCTACACTTCTGGGACGGCTTTCCACAATATGTTGGAACATTGCTGCTAGGATTTGCTTCTGTTTTGCCACGAGCATTAGTTAGGTCGGGCACTGATGTTGGGTGATTAGGCCTATTTTGCAGTCGGCATTCCAATTCATCCCAAAAGTGTTCAATGGGGTTGAGGTCAGGGCTCTGTGCAGGCCAGTCAAGTTCTTCCACACCGATCTCGACAAACGATTTCTGAATGGACCTCGTTTTGTGCACGGGGGCATTGTCATGCTGGAACGGCCATGGACCTTCCCCAAATTGTTGCTGCCAAGTTGAAGCACATAATTGTCTAGAATGTAATTTGTATGCTGTACTGTTAAGATTTCCCTTCACTGGAACTAAGGGGCCTAGCCCGAACCATGAAAAACAGCCCTAGACCATTATTCCTCCTCTACCAAATGTTACATTTGGCACTATGCATTGGGGCATGTAGCGTTCTCCTGGCATCCGCCAAAACCCAGATTCATCTGTCGGATTGCCAGATGGTGAAGCGTGATTCATCTCTCCAGAGAACGGGTTTCCACTGATCCAAAATCCAATGACGGTGAACTTTACACCACTCCAGCCGTCAGTTGGCATTGCGTATGGTGATTTTAGGCTTGTGTGGGCTGCTCGGCCATGAAAACCCATTTCATGAAGCTCCAGATGAACAGTACCTATGCTGACGTTGCTCCCAGAGGCAGTTTGGAACTCTGAAGTGAGTGTTGCAGCTGAGGACAGACGATTTTTATGTACTATGCGCTGCAGCACTCGGCGGTCCCGTTCTGTGAGCTTGTGTGGCATACCACTTTGCGGCCGAGCTGTTGTTGCTCCTAGACGTTTCAACTTCACAATAACAGCACTTACAGTTGACCGGGGCAGCTCTAGCAGGGCAGAAATGTGACGAACTGACTTGTTGGGAAGGTGTCATCCTATGAATGCACCATGTTGAAAGTCACTGACCTCTTCAGTAAGGCCATTCTGTGGACAATATTTGTCTATGGAGATTCCATGACTGTTTGCTTGATTTTATACAGTTGTCAGCAATGAGTGTGGCTGAAATAGCTGAATCAACTCATTTGAAGGGGTGTCCACATACATAAAAAAGTATATAGATAGAACACAAACTTGTAGGATCCTAGGATATAATTAGTATTATAAATGCATATAAATACATTCCTTTTGGACATTCCTATTGTATGGTAACATTTCTGAATAGGGGTTATGTTAACATAAACCCAAGTAGGCAACAATGGCTACAGATTCTGGCAGAAGAGAGAGGTAGTGTGAATATTGTGGAATACTGACAACTGGCAAATACTATCCGTGCACTGTTTCACGATACCAACAAATACACAATGTATTGCCCAACGCTACCTTTCCTCCATTCTAAGTTTTTGTTTTTTCTTCATTTTATTTGATCCCCTTTTCACAGGTTTACTTTATCACTTTCTTAAATTTAAGCGATGCCCCCCCTCCAAAAAAAAAAATAACTTTACACGTGAACTATCACTTGAACCTGTGAATAAAAGGCATACTAACTATTTATTCTCTGCTGTTTACAGACTACTCCCATGGGTTTGGAGGAAAGTTTGGCATCCAGACGGACAGAATGGATAAGGTATGTTGTCTCTATACCTAATATCTGAAGACTGGGGATTTCTCATCTATTGTGTATAGTTACTCTCCTCCCTCTCGTTTGAATGGCAGAGTGCAGGTAACTTTGAGGATGTGGAGAAACCAAGACCTGCCTACCAGAGGACCAAGCCTGTGGAAACTGGTAAGTAAACACAAAATCAAATCAAATCAAATGTTATTTGTCACATACACATGGTTAGCAGATGTTAATGCGAGTGTAGCGAAATGCTTGTGCTTCCAGTTCCGACAATGCAGTAATAACCAACAAGTAATCAAGCCTTACGGTTGTGGGCGGAGCAGTTGCCGTACCAGGCGGTGATACAGCCCGCCAGGATGCTCTCGATTGTGCATCTGTAGAAGTTTGAGTGCTTTTGGTGACAAGCCAAATTTCTTCAGCCTCCTGAGGTTGAAGAGGCGCTGCTGCGCCTTCTTCACGATGCTGTCTGTGTGGGTGGACCAATTCAGTTTCTGTGATGTGTACACCGAGGAACTTAACTTTACTACCCTCTCCACTACTGTCCCATCGATGTGGATAGGGGGGTGTTCCCTCTGCTGTTTCCTGAAGTCCACAATCATCTCCTTAGTTTTGTTGACGTTGAGTGTGAGGTTATTTTCCTGACACCACACTCCGAGGGCCCTCACCTCCTACCTGTAGGCCGTCTCGTCGTTGTTGGTAATCAAGCCTACCACTGTTGTGTCGTCCGTAAACTTGATGATTGAGTTGGAGGCGTGCGTGGCCACGCAGTCGTGGGTGAACAGGGAGTACAGGAGAGGGCTCAGAACGCACCCTTGTGGGGCCCCAGTGTTGAGGATAAGCGGGGTGGAGATGTTGTTGCTTACCCTCACCACCTGGGGGCGGCCCATCAGGAAGTCCAGTACCCAGTTGCACAGGGCGGGGTCGAAACCCAGGGTCTCGAGCTTGATGACGAGCTTGGAGGGTACTATGGTGTTACATGCTGAGCTGTAGTAGATGAACAGCATTCTCACATAGGTATTCCTCTTGTCCAGATGGGTTAGGGCAGTGTGGTTGAGATTGCATCGTCTGTGGACCTATTTGGGCGGTAAGCAAATTGGAGTGGGTGTAGGGTGGAGGTTATATGGTCCTTGATTAGTCTCTCAAAGCACTTCATGATGACGCTAGTGAGTGCTACGGGGCGGTAGTCATTTAGCTCAGTTACCTTAGCTTTCTTGGGAACAGGAACATGGTTGGCCCTCTTGAAGCATGTGGGAACAGCAGACTGGGATAGGGATTGATTGAATATGTCCGTAAACACACCAGCCAGCTGGTCTGCGCATGCTCTGAGGGCGCGGCTGGGGATGCCGTCTGGGCCTGCAGCCTTGCGAGGGTTAACACGTTTAAATGTTCTACTCACCTCGGCTGCAGTGAAGGAGAGGCTGCATGTTTTGGTTGCAGGCCGTGTCAGTGGCACTGTATTGTCTTCAAAGCGAGCAAAAAAGTTATTTAGTCTGCCTGGGTAGCAAGACATCCTGGTCCGTGACGGGGCTGGTTTTCATTTTGTAATAGGAACGCGAAGCGAGGCGGCCATCTGTCGGCGCCTAACCAGTCTACGGTCTAATCAGCGTGTGTGTATATGTGTGATATGTTTGTCAAGATCATTGCAGAATATGAACTTGAACCACTGGTTTGATTATGATCTGCCCTCCCTGTGTCATCCCTCCCTAGCCGGCAGCAGCACGGGCAGCATCAAGGCCCGCTTCGAGAACATCGCCAAGCAGAATGAGGAGGAGGACAAGAAACGGGCGGAGGGGGAGAGAACCCGCCGCCAGGCCAAAGAGAAGCAGGAGCAAGACGAGGCGCGGCGCAAGATAGAGGAGACAGCCAAGGCCAAGCCTGCCTCCCCGGCTTCTGAGACCATCCCCACCATTAGCCCTACCCCTCCTGCCCAGCAAGCCTCACCTTTGTGTCTACCTGCAGCCGCCGACCCAGTTTACCAGGTGAATGACAACCGGTTCCACCAATCACTGCACTGCCACAAATGCCTGTTTGCTTAACATGCCAACATGCGCATCACTTTTTTGCTAGGAGTTATGTTGCTGAGTAAAATATGGATGAGTACATCCTTCAAAAATGGATGACTCAGTCCTTGAAGTGAAGTGACATTGGCGTGAACAAGGATGGTCTGACTTATTCCAATGCTGCAGTCCTCTTCTCGCTTTTACTTTGTGACTTTAACTTTCCTTCCTTCCTTGCCATGCTTTCTGTGATATTTTCATAGAGGAAGAAAAATAAGGTGAAGTCCCAAAAATGCATAGTTAATTAACTTCTTAAGGTATAGGGGGCAGCATTTTTCACTTTTGGATAAATAGTGTGCCCTATTTCAACTTCCTGCTACTCATGCCAAGAATATAAGATATGCATATTATTAGTAGATTTGGATAGAAAACACTGAAGTTTCTAAAACGGTTTGAATCATGTCTGAGTATTGACCCAGGGTTTTTGAATTGACCCAGGGGTTAGGAGCTGTTATCTGACTGTGTGTCTCCCTCTGCTGGCTGTGTCAGGACTCTGTTGTGTACGAGGATCCTGCAGCAGCGGAGAATGGGGAAGATCTGTACGAGGCAGAGCCCATCTCACGGCCCTCTGCCGAGCAGACGTATGAGGAGCCTCCCGCCCAGGAGGAGGGACTCTTCCAGAGTCCTGACGAGACAGGAGGTGAGCGAATGAGAGTGAAAGAGAGGGGAGGAGTAGCACATGCCATATGCTGAGTTACTGTGAACTCCATTTCTAACTTGGCTTTCTCGTAAAAAACAAATATGTCCCCCCCCTTCCTTCATTGTACTGGTTTGAAAGAACTGACCAGGTGAAAGCCAGCCTAATGATGAGTCCTACCTTACTGTTTTCACCTGTCAAGCCATTGTGAGAATCTCGATTGGATTCGCTCAGTTCCTTGCGTCCTCTCCTCGATTACCTTTGACCTGAGGAGGGGAAGAGAGGAAACGTGGAAACAAATTCATGAAATGACTCTCCTACAGCAGCGCGTATTCAGGCAAATTACATTTACAGAGGAAACCCAAAAATGCATAAGGTAGTAAAAACAGGAGAGCTAGTGACTGACATTTTATTGACAAAAAAAAAATTACTGGAGTATTTTTTTTTATGGTGTGCATACGTTCATCCTACGTGAAAACAACAGCTGATTCAAAGAGGGTGTGGCGGATTACAACACTTT
The DNA here is from genome assembly GCF_021184085.1 of Oncorhynchus gorbuscha. Lineage (NCBI taxonomy): Eukaryota > Metazoa > Chordata > Actinopteri > Salmoniformes > Salmonidae > Oncorhynchus > Oncorhynchus gorbuscha. The sequence continues at coordinate 30,300,543 of NC_060176.1, read as the reverse complement.
CCCCGCTAGGATTCACTTAAGTATCCTCAGGTGGAAAAGGCCATCAAGGAGAGGCGCATACTCCTCTGTTCAACTATTAATGAATTGACACTCCTACATATGGCCACCACTTATCGGTTTCCGGGTCACGAGGGAGAGGAGGACGGAGGAGTCAAGGAGAGGACCGAATTTTTCCCAATTGACAATCTCCCCTTATGTTTTGTCTTTTCCCTGCAGACGCCCAGACATATGAGTACGGTGAGGACTTGGGGTTAACCGCAGTGGCCCTGTATGACTACCAAGCAGGTGAGTGGAAGCAAGCCCTCTATTGTCTATACTTTGATCATCACATCTATCAAAGCCCTAATTTTTTAAATCAATATCTCATAATTACCCCATAAATACAATAATTCGGACACATTCATGATATACACAAACCATTTTGACATTCTTTATAATATGAGGGCAATGGAATGTAAAGTCAACTGATATGGAATGTCTGCCTTCCAGCTGGTGATGACGAGATCTCTTTCGACCCTGATGACATCATCACTAACATTGAGATGATTGACGAGGGCTGGTGGAGGGGTGTGTGCCGGGGTGCCTACGGCCTCTTCCCAGCCAATTACGTTGAGGTTCGGCAATGAGCCCGCCCACTACACCAAACAGTCTCTCTCCCCATCCCATCCATCTCTTCTGATTCCTCTCTTTTTCTCGCGCTCTCTCATTCTGTTGATCACGGTGCTTCTTTCAAGTGTGCTCGACATTCTCAGGTCTTTCAGCTGTCCCTGTCTTTCTTCCTGTCTCTCGCTCCTCTCCTTGGGAGGAGGCTTCAGCCTGATAAAGGACTCAGAATAAAAGAAGATTCACGGACAAACACTCACCCTGGCTCTGCTACGCAATCGAGAGAGATAAAGAGAGTGAGCCCTGCTATGACAGAAAGGCCTTTCATGGTAAAGCAAGTCATCAGAAAAACACTACTCCCCCATTATAATGGCTAGTTATATTCTTGGTTTTCTATAAGATGCCAGACACTCTTGCTGCTTTGCCCCACTTGCACCAGTTAGTTCATTTACTTTAAATTAAAATGTTCCGTCTTTGACATGTATTCAAACTTCCACGGTATCGATTGAGACCTGGCTGCTACAGTATCACTCGCAGTATAGATATTAACATCACCAAAGATGGAGATCACAGAGGAGACGTAGAAATTAACCCCATGCTTTGTGTGCATATAGTGACGTTGTGGTCCCCTTTTTAAGAAGGCTTAAAGTAACTTTTAGACCAAGTTTGGAACTAGCATGATGACATAACACTGGAAATGTATTATGTTTAGATTTTTTTTTTTTTAAATGCCACTTACAGAAGTGGTTTGACGTTGATTGGTGTGCTAGCACTTTGGTTCAGTTTGGTAATAGTGCAGACCAATTGATTGGTGTGTAACTGAATTGGTGTAGCTGGTTCAGAGAGAACTCTGAGCCGCGGGGGATTTCTCTCTCTCTTTGGAACACTTGTTTGCTTTAGTCAGCGGAGATCAGATAACACGAAGAAACCCAATAGGGATGTTTTTTGAGGATGTGTCATCGAAAACCGTAAGTTTGCTTAGGCTTACCCACATTTTTGGTGTAACGCCTGCGTTCGCTTTAATCAAGGGGCGAATATGATCACCATAGATGTTGTGAACCTCTGCTGCGTCTCGTCTCCTCCTTTTCTCATTGTCACGAAAGAAGACTCCAGAAAGCAGTATAAGAAGATAAATAATGGAGCCGTCTGTCTTTATAATCACTCGCCCATAGTCCTGCGGTAGATCATGTCAGATGGGATGCTGAAAGTAAACGATGTACAGAAAGATGTTTTTATGATGCTCTGAGAAATGTATATTGAGTCGAAAAAATAATTTGTTTTTCAAACCCCTGCCCCCGCTGCGTGTTCGATGTAGACCAGACCTGTATATTTTGTCACAGGCGTGATGTCACGCTGCCTGTGACAGGAGTCTGTCACGTGTTCTATGTCATGTCTGTGGCGTGTTCATGTACTGTATGTGGAACTTGGTATATTATGATGTCTGGGGCCACATTGACATCCGTATCATGACCGACATGTACTGTTGACTGAGTGATATTTATCTATAGGTGGCTATAAGTACTAAAATAATACTCTTAACAATATTGGGCTATAAGGGGGATTTTGACTGATTGTTTCTAAAACGCAGAGTGATTATTTTAACCGATGACAATCTCACCCCAACGTCACGGTGATCTAATGCAATAGTGTAGCTTAAGTAGGTGTGTGGGTGAGTGGGGATCGGGTCTCATATATAATAAATTCTTTGGGGTTTTATAATAATAAAGTGACCTTTTTATATTCGTTTCTTTTTATCTGTACTTCTGCTTGCTCAAGTCACCACATTACCTGCTTGTTCTTTTTTTTGTAAGTAAATAGTTTAAATAAACAATGTATGGATAGTATTTTGGTTACTTCGCTTCGTCTTTACACTTTGCTATCTACATCCTGAAAGTAACAGCTTCTGTATAACACATCCTCAACCTTGTGAAGGTGCGTAATGGGCTTTGCAGGCATGGTTCCCTTGCGCGCGCTGAATAAATGTAATTCAACCACTGAAACCCTCCCACTTGTGTGGTTTTCATTCAATAGCGTTTTCAGTACATTTATCTTAAGCCATTCCTTTAAATACAGTGTACCTTTTTTATGTATTTTTTTATTTTGGCAACAGACTCAATGGAATATATCGAGAGAATGGGTTTAGAATATTAGGGATCAATGAATGACAGCCATCTGAATATATGCATATTTGTCTCTTCTAGCACCAATTGGTAGATTTCAAAATACTCTGATCCTGTATCTTTATTTAGGGTTAGGGAAGTATTTATGAATCATAAAAGGTTTGCAGAGCCTTTTATGCGTGAAAGAAAAGTGGTTTGATTCTTTCTGAAAATGACCAAATTCAGTTCTTTAAACCATGGTGATGTTGGAGGATTGGTGTACATACAGTTGAAGTCAGAAGTTTACAGACACTTAGGTTGGAGTCATTAAAATTAGTTTTTCAACTACTCCACAAATTTCTTGTTAACAAACTATAGTTTTGGCAAGTCAGTTAGGACATCTACTTTATGCATGACACAAGTGATTTTTCCAACAATTGTTTACAGACATTATTTCACTTCTAATTCATTGTATCACAATTCCAGTGGGTCAGAAGTTTAAAGGCACAGTCAACTTGGTGTTTGTAAACAGCTTGGAAAATTCCAGAAAATTATGTCATGGCTTTAGAATCTTCTAATAGGCTAATTGGCATCATTTGAGTCAATTAGAGGTGTACCTGTGGATGTATTTCAAGGCCTACCTTCAAACTCAGTGCCTCTTTGCTTGACCTCATGGGAAAATCAAAAGAAATCAGCCAAGACCTCGGAAAAAGTCTGGTTCATCCTTGGGAGCAGTTTCCAAATACCTGAAGGTATCCACAGTAAAACGAGTCCTATATCGACATAACCTGAAAGCCCGCTCAACAAGGAAGAAGCCACTGCTCCAAAACCGCCATAAAAAAGCCAGACTATGGTTTCCAACTGCACATGGGGACAAAGATCGTACCTTTTGGAGAAATGTCCTCTGGTCTGATGAAACAAAAATAGAACTGTTTTGCCATAACGACCATTGTTATATTTGGAGGAAAAAGGGGGAGGATTGCAAGTCGAAGAACACCATCCCAACTGTGCAGCATGGGGGCGGCAGCATCATGTTGTGGGGGTGCTTTACTACAGGAGGGACTGGTGCACTTCACAAAATAGATGCCATCATGAGGAAAGGAAAAGGATGTGGATACATTGAAGAAACATCTCAATACATCAGTCAGGAAGTTAAAGCTTGGTCACAAATGGGTCTTCCAAATGGACAATAACCCCAAGCATACTTCCAAAGTTGCAAAATGGCTTAGGGACAACAAAGTCAAGGTATTAGAGTGGCTACACAAAGCCCTGACCTCAATCAAATATAGAACATTTGTGGGCATAACTGAAAAAGCGTGTGCGAGCAAGGAGGCCTACAAATCTGACTCAGTTACACCAGCTTTATCAGGAGGAATGGGCCAAAATTCACCCAAATTATTGTGGGGAGCTTGTGGAAGGCTACCCAAAACGTTTAACATTTAATTAGCCTATGTATATTTTATTTTTAAAATCAACTGTTACTAATGATCCTCAGCAACAAACACCTGGCCGTGACAGCTTTTACAGAGGAAGCAAATTAAGGTAAACGAAACCATGTAATTAAATGGAATGATAATGATAATGTATACCAACTGAAGGTAACAACAATAAATTGGCATTTGAATGTGTTATTGTTAACTCAAAATGACACACCGACTAGGTTCCAGTTTAACAATGTTTTCTTCACTGTGAAACCATAGTACATAGTCGCCATCACCCTCAATCCAGGTCCATCAACCAGTGAGACTACTGCCCAAGGCGTACTAATAACAGAGTGATGGCACCATAATAACATAAATATAGGGATACTTTAAACATGAACTTAACAATCCCACTTTTCTTTAAAGAAAAATAAAACATCAACAAAATAATTAAATAGCCCAAGTATTATTTAAGTTCCCCGTTACAAATGGGGTGTGTGACAAAGTTTTTATTTGTATTACGTAAGCTGACACTTACCATTACTGAGTGCCTTTAGGAGCACAAGACCGGATGTTCCCTTTTTAGTCAGCAAGCTGTTCCTTTGTGGCCGACCAGGAAAACAGCTTTGAGGTGTGGAATCACAGTTGTAGCAAAGTTCTGTAAATCACCCCAGATTAAGTCATCAACATGACAGACAAGTACTCCAAGTCACATTGCTGTTTTCATCAAGCAAACAGAAGACTGCAGGATCCACTTGTGACATTTTCCCACCTGTACTCAGCATCGTTGCCTTGACTTTGTTGTACCAGTAGAGTGATGCATCTGCCAGGACATACACACACTTGTTTAGTTTCCACAGTGTTTCTTAGCTTCAGGCGGATGTCTATGTGAATGTCCCTTGACAGCTCTGTTCGCTGCAAAAATGCAGATTTGATATCTATGGAATGAAGTTATCATTTTTTTTGTATGTCAGATCATTGTCAGCAGCAATCTGAGTGACTCTGAGATGCATGTCGGGGAGTCTTGGGAGTTAATTAGCAGGCAGCTTCTCAAAACTAGCAACTAGACGTGCTTTTGGCACTATTCCAGTTAAGGATTCTTTAAGGGTACACACCCACCTTGTTGAGACACATGTCTTTGACTTCCTCAAACACTCAATCGTTTCTCCAATTACTGAGCTCATCTAGTTTAGCTGAGTCAAGTGACACGTCCTTCGTTTCAAGTACCTCATCATTTTGAATGTCATTCTGTTTTTCTCAGTTTTCCATTGGTTCAATTATGCGATTATCTACAAGTGACAGGTCAGATGACCAGAAAGTGTAGCTGGTTCAGAGTACTGCAAGCTGTACCATTTCTGGTGTTTTTCTTTGGCTTTTCCTGCTCCTCAAATGACTGTTGCTGTGTGTGGAAAACCACTTTCTCTGTCCATTGTATTTAACAGTTTGTCCAGTTGTCAGATTGGAACAACCATGTTGTCTTAACATGTGGCTGGTGGTGAACATTTTCCTAATTTGAACCCTCAACCGTATTACCTGTGTCATGGTTGAAGGTCTCTGCTCCATATCCTGTGTCAGTTTCAAGTGTCCATGTCATTGGATGTGACATCTGGTAGGTTTTAATGTGTCCTTTTTGTCATTTTCAGTAGGAGGCTGATTTTCAGCAACAGCCCCTCCATCTTGTTGATAATTTACATTCCGCAATCTTGAGTGATGCACCCTGACAATGGTTCCTCCGTGACTCACAAAAATCCCCACACCATCTTGGCCAGTGACTACTCCTGATCCTTTCCACTCTTGATAGTCAACTCGTTTGTAGTACACTTTGTTTCCAGTCTCATACTTCTCACCTGTGTGTTGAAGCTGTTTACATAGAGCCCTGAGAATTCTCTCTAAAGACTTCTCGCTGCATGTATTGCTGAAAGGTGCTGTCCCACCCATGCACTCACACTGGTCCCTTCTAGCGCTGGTTGCTTGTCAACCAGTACAGAGGGATGATTAGGGTTCTGCACTAACACTAGTTGGTATGGGCTATAGCCATGAACATTGTGCATTGAGTTGTTTTCCAGTAACATCCATTGATCTCTGTGAGTGTTTCTCCAGAAGTCCATTGCTATGTGGACTGTATGCAGCAGTTGTCTTTGCTTCCATGTTGAATTTCTCTGCCATTTCTCATAATGAATTATTATTGAATTCTCCTCCAGTGTCACTGTATAATTTCTGGGGCGGTACGTGCACACTTATCCAGGAATGAATGAAGTGCTTGATGATTTCACTGGGTTTCTTTGTATTCACAATGCTTCCAGCACTGAAGCGTGTGAAGTGGTCGATTATGTGAAGGTACCACACACTTGGTCCTAGTTCATGTAGATCTACAGCCACTGTTTCATTGTACTTGGAATCCAGTGGCAAAACAACAGCTGGTCTGGGCTTAGGTTTGCTGTATTTCTGGCATGTCTCACAACTGCCGCCTCCAGAATGGCGCAGTGGTCTAAAGCACTGCATCGCAGTGCCATCACTAGAGAACCTGGTTCGAGTCCAGGCTCTGTCGCACCTGGCCATGATGGCGCACAATTGGCCCATCGTCGTCCTGGTTAGGGGAGGGTTTGGCCGGCAGGGATGTTCCTGTCCCATCCCGCACTAGCGACTCCTGTGGCGGGCCTGACATACCAGTCCAGTGGATTTGTGCCGGGTAATGGCGCCCTCGTCTGGTTGTCTTGAATGGGACTTGTTGGCGGCTTTTCTCTGCTGCTCAGTGTAATATGCCGTGTTATTGGCATCTGTTATTGGCGCAACAATCTTTTCACCCAAAATCCTTTTAAGTGCCTACTTCATTGACGCAAAAGTCAGAGCCAACTATTTCTCCCTACCATCCAGACAGGCAGTATCTAGCAACTTGAAAGCTAACACTGCATTCGGGAGAACCATGTCCTAATTGTGTATCCTATAGTCCCTCTGTTCGAAATCAATTATGAAGTTAGTCATTGCAACCGAAATGTCTCTAGTAACACTGTCAAAGTTTGAACAAGTTTCTCTCTGACCACCTGTTACGCGAGTGCAGCAAGGAGCCAAAGTAAGTTGCTAGCTAGCATTAAACTTATCTTATAAAAACAATCAATCTTAACATAATCACTAGTTAACTTTACATGGTTGATGATATTACTAGTTTGTCTAGCTTGTCCTGCGTTGCATATAATCAATGCAGTGCCTCTTAATTTGAATCACAGCGTATTTGCGAAAAAAGCACCGTCGTTGCACCAATGTGTACCTAACCATAAACATCAATGCCTTTCTTAAAATCAAAACACAAGTATATCTTTTTTAAAACCTGCATATTTAGTTAATATTGCCTGCTAACATGAATTTCTTTTAACTAGGGAAATTATGTCACTTCTCTTGCGTTCTGTTCAAGCAGAGTTAGGGTATATGCAGCAGTTTGGGCCGCCTGGCTTGTTGCGAACTGTGTGAAGACCATTTCTTCCTAAAAAAGACTGTAATTTATTTATTTGCCAGAATTTTACATAATTATGACATAACATTGAAGGTTGTGCAATGTAAAAGCAATATTTAGACTTAGGGATGCCACCCGTTAGATAAAATACGGAATGGTTCCATATTTCACTGAAAGAATAAACGTTTTGTTTTCGAAATGGTAGTTTCTGGATTTGACCATATTAATGACCTAAGGCTCATATTTCTATGTATTTATTATATTATAATTAAGTCTATGATTTGATATTTGATAGAGCAGTCTGACTGAGCGGAGGTAGGCAGCAGCAGGCTCGTAAGCATTCATTAAAACAGCACTTTCCTGCGTTTGCCAGCAGCTCTTCGCTGTGCTTCAAGCATTGCGCTGTTTATGACTTCAAGCCTATAAACTCCCGAGATTAGGCTAGCAATACTATAGTGCCTATAAGAACATGCAATAGTCAAAGGTATATGACATACAAATGGTATAGAAAAAAATAGTCCTACAATTCCTATAATAACTACAAACTAAAACTTCTTAACTGGGAATATTGAGGACTCATGTTAAAAGGAACCACCAGCTTTCATATGTTCTCATGTTCTGAGCAAGGAACTTAAATGTTAGATTTTTTACATGGCACATATTGCACTTTTACTTTCTTCTCCAACACTGTGTTTTTGCATTATTTAAAGCGTTTCGGGTAGCCTACAACAAGCTTCCCACAATAAGTTGGGTGAATTTTGGCCCATTCCTCCTGACAGAGCTGGTGTAACTGAGTCAGGTTTATAGAACTCCTTGCTCGCACATGCTTTTTCAGTTCTGCCCACATTGTCTATGGGATTGAGGTCAGGGCTTTGTGATGGCCACTCCAATACCTTGACTTTGTTGTCCTTAAGCCATTTTGCCACAACTTTGGAAGTACGCTTGGGATCATTGTCCATCTGGAAGACCCATTTGCGACCAAGCTTTAACTTCCTGATTGATGTCTTGAGATGTTGCTTCAATATATACAATTTTTTTCTGCCTCATGATGCCATCTATTTTGTGAATTGCACCAGTCTCTCCTGCAGCAAAGCACCCCCACAACATGATGCACAACAGAGACAACAGAGACATGGGAGGAATTTTAGTCCGGGACTCATAGCTACAAGGCATGTTCTCCTTGGTCCAAATTGTTTATTGAGCATGAAATAGGATACTTGTTATTTGAATATTGGCCAAGTTTAATTGCAATGAATTCTAATTAGTCAACCACAGGTTAGGGTTGGGTTATAAAACTTGTTCTGTGGAGAGAATCACAGAGGACAGGGGAGAATGAACATCTATCTCCCAGCATAACATCTATGATTTGTCCTCTTTGAATAAACCCATTTTTCTTCCCCTGATTTGCTTTGGGGTCTGTGTTACTGAAGAGTAACATCAACTGCCAACAAGTGCAAATGAGTTGAATTGGTTAACTTCACTTGCAATGCCACCTTCCGTGCTATCAAATTGCTAGTTTTTCGGTGGCTTAGCTGGCTAAGGCAGTTGTTGATAAGGTGTTCATTTGTAGTGAGAGGGTGTTCACGTGTAGTAGTAAGTGCTCTTAAAGAGGCTACAGTATACTGTCCGCGGCAGCGTGACCCCCATTACAGTGGTGTTATGACTGGGATAACTTGTTGTTGATTTGAGAGGTGGCACTCTTTTTCATGGTCCTTCGAGACGGATCTAAAGAAGCAAGACGCTTGAAACACAAAAATCGGCACATCAGGAATTAAATTAATACAACCATAGTGCAATGTTATGTTTATTTCTTACAGTAACTTTTGTTCGGTTGCCATACAAGAAGTATTGAGGATTTGGGGGGAAGGAAGAGCGCAGTTACAAGGAACTTCTCTTTCTTTTTCATTTTGATAATTAGATAGTCGACTCTAAGTATGCAGAATTACAACATATGGAACATGAACACAAATATACACAAAAGAGCCGGAAATGTCTTCGTAATTATGTAGAATAAAAAAAATAAAAAATAAATTCAACCATAAGAGAAAATAACAAAAGTATCAAAATAGTTGCCAGGGATGATGGTGAGCCATACCAGTCCTTATGTAGCATAGCCTTATAGTCACACAGTGATGGTTTGTATAGCATCTTAATACGACTACTCAGTTCAATAATTCTGCAAATAAATTAGCTTAGTGATATGTTTTTTTTTGTACATGTCTATGTAAGTTGAGCATAAAAGTGTCATCGGGACAGTTTTCGATCCAGTGGACTGTGAGTTTATGTATACATTTAAAGCGTTGCAGTCATTTATACACACATTATACACAGACTAATTGATTGGAATTGTCAAAAATTACAATATTCAAGATAGGCAGGTGATGGCCAGAGGATAGTATATAAAATACATTTTGATTGGACAAATGTCTTCTGTCCACTCCAGCTATCAGTGTTCATAACATCAACAGGTGATGATATATCATGATAGTTCATCTTAAGACTGGGAAAAACCACAACCAAGGAGATCCATTCAGTAAAAATATTGCTTCTTAGTTTCCTCATAAATCTGATATTAATTTCTATTAATTAATATTTATATATAATATATATATATTTAAAAAAAATATATATATATTTTTGGCAAACCACATTTTTCTCCAAATGTCTTTTAGAAAATTCCATATAATTCTATATAATCATAAAAAATACTGTGCTTTTTTTTTACATGTCACTCTTTTGTTGTTTCTTTTAAAATAATGAATGGATTATAGCAGCGTTAAAACTCCTACAGGTCCTCTCTTTCTGTCAGCCTGGTATTCCCTTTTTTTTTTTTTTTTTAAATCATCCCTTTGTCTTCCCTTCATCATCATACAGTTGCACACAGGGACAGGGAGTGAGAGAAAGGAATCTCACCAGGGGATCTTTTTTTTTGGTCCAACAGGAGACCCTAAATTGCAGACAATCCAAACAATCATGGTTATGTTCATAGAACATCCCTGTGAACTGATAGAATCATAGATAATGTCTCAAATGATCACACATACTGTTCACGTTTTAGTGATATTTTATAATATATAGGTAGTCTGGGTACAGTAGAATACGTGGCTTCCACACTTCTCTTTGCAGTGCATTATGGGGTAGTTATAATCTAGTTCAGAGGCAGAAAGGCCAGAAATGGGGCACTATGTAGAGAATAATGAGCTATTCGAGGCACTATCCAAACACAAAACAGGGATAAAGTGACAAGGAAATAAGTTCTGAGGGTGGATGCAATGGTCATATTCTGTCATAGAAATTCTCTCTCTAAACCCTTTAGAAATATTATACATATCATTATTCTATAGATGTACTCTTTTCTTTAAATCATTCCTTTACACACATTCAAAGAAATAAATATATTCAATTTACGTAAAACCAATGCCACCAAACACTTCCTGGGTACTCGCCTATCAGCAGTTCTCATATTAACATTGAAGTAATGGTGTTTCATGAAAAGGGATGGAGACAATTGATTGGCTGTCAGATGGGATTTCTGATTCGAAGATAAGCTTGTTCTACCTGCTCGTTGGTGTGAGAGCTTATCACTGGTGTTGAGAGAATGACTCAGTAACACTTTACTTGAAGCCTGTAGTAATAATACGTTATAACGTTTTATAAGCAAGCCTTACAGAATGGTTATACCTGTATGCTTAAGTAAAGTGTTACTGAGGACTCTCCCTCTCATTCTCAAATGAACAGGGACCCAAATGAATCATCTAAAGCCTGCTCGGTCAGTGCTGCTGTGTCACACTTATTTTCTTCCCTATGGAAACACCAGATAGCATTAACACCTCTTCTTGTCAATAATGACGTTTTGTGATTCATCGGCGATGCAAACACTGATTATACACAAACTTTGTAAACGTTCCTATAAATATATTTTTTAATCCTCTTCAGTGATTGTGTGAATGTCTGGGTAGTAGATGTATTATTATTATATATTTTTAATGTAACCTTATTTCTTATTTACAATGACGGCCTACCCCCGGCCTAACCCGGACGAGGCTGGGCCAATTGTGCGCCGCCCTATGGGACTCCCAATCACGTCCGGATGTGATGCAGCCTGGATTCAGATGGAGTGCCTTAGACCGCTGCGCCACTCAGGAACCCACATTTTTGAGTTTTGAGTGAATTCCTATTATTCCTATTATTCTTGGCCCCTGCACTACACAGTATACTGTAGGTGAGCTGTCTAAAAACAAGCACACAGTCAACCACAGTGTCCTACGTTAACAGAGACCACGAAGTAACGTCCGTTTTGCTCTCATCCTTTCAAAGTGGGCGTCTTCAAATTCTCGCCGAGAATCATTATGTCAACCAAAGAAAATACAGCCCTCACCTATACGTCAACAGTACACACTGGTATTAATATAAAGACAATGATTTGATTTGCAAAAGGAATCACTCAATAACTAGAGATGATTAAAGATGGCTGAACAAAGAGGAGAGATGGCGATATTGTGGCAGAAAATGGAGTTTCCCCAAGTTGTTGTGATAGGTGGATTATTTCTGTTATAGGCCTGAAGGGAGATTGGTCGGTTGGGCGGTAGGGTGTAGGGAGGTTGCATCCCACTCCTGTCGGGGTCGCTGTCAAGTGTGTGGAAGACGATGACAACACACATGATGCCAACACTTAGGGCTAGATTCTATCAGATTCATGCCATCCAACACCCGCGTAGCTGTTTTTTTTGTGTTGTCGGATGTGGAGCTGTGTTGGAGCTGTCAAATCCACAAGCGGCTCCCAGCATTATACCTAAAACGGACATTGCCAGTGGCTGTACGGAGTTGCATTAAGATAAATCCCATGGAGCCCTGTTTACATGTTCGAACACTGGAATGTGAGATGCAATATACACCTTGAATAGGCTGACAGAATCTAGGCCTTGCACTCATGTCTTTCTAAAACACAAACCTTTAACAAACCTCCCACAAACCTTTAACAAACCTCCCACAAACCTTTAACAAACCTCCCACAGCGTGCGCACACACACACGTACATCACAAACATGTCTCTGACAAAATGCAAATACACACACCTTCCACAGTGAACAGGGATGTGAAGGGGACAGTGGCGCCTGCTACAGTGGAGCCCCTCCAGCCATGCATTAGAGTGATTAACACATCATTATGTTTCTCCGCCTCAGGAGAAGGCCGGTGTGTGTGTGTGTGTGTGTGTGTGTGTGTGTGTGTGTGTGTGTGTGTGTGTGTGTGTGTGTGTGTGTGTGTGTGTGTGTGTGTGTGTGTGTGTGTGTGTGTGTGTGTGGGCGAATGATATGGTTTAGGATTCAGCTAAACATTTCTGCAAAGGTTCTCGTTTCTAATGTTTTTCAAATGTCTGTTTTTCAAATGTCTCTACAACGTCAGATGCATCCATAAACATAACCCACGGTTTTACTCTAGTGAAGAAATATTCTCTGAAGAAACTCTAGCAAAGATAGAAAAGGAGTGCCAACCAGCTCAGCTGGTTTCAAACACCCGCGCTGGGGGAGCTTGAAAAAGGATTGAGTATTCCAATACTGATTTTTATCAGTATTTCAAAGTGTTCAAGAATATTCCAAAGTGTGGTCTTTTGTATTGTGAGCATCCCTAAAAAGATGCAGGATTTTTTCCACTTTCTCTCCATTCTGCATTCGGGAACGCCGCCTTTCTCCAGGCTATGCCCAGCAGTTCCTCCAGGATTCCGACATCCCCTGATACTCGGGAAGCAGAATGGGAGTGATCAAACACAAACACGCCACAGAGGCGAGGCAGGAAGGGAGTAGTCAGAGGCCGATTCCTAAATCGTCCAAGACTTTCCAAGACTGAGAAGGAAAACAGGTAGGAGAGAGTGTTCCAGATAAATCCACACCCCCTGGCTTTATCTGTCCTGCAGCATTTTGAGGGCCCTCTGGATGTTCATGCGGTGGCCCACCCGCGTCACCCCCAGGTCAATCAGATCTTCTTTCTGCAGCGAAGGCAGGTGGGCGCCTTCGATCTCGTTGTCCAGGAAGGCGTCTTTATGCTCCGACAGATTCAGGCTGTCCAGCCAGTCGGCCACGTCCAGCTTGCTCCACAGCTCCACCGGCTTGGAGGCAAAGGGCTTGCCCGAGGTGGCTATGGCCTGCATTAGGGTGAGCGGCGAGGGGGAGCGCGAGCCACCGCACGAGGACCCTTCACCAAGACTACCGCCCATGCTGCCGAAGCCTCTCACATTCTCCATGGGCAGGGTGGGCAGGCCGAAAAGGTCGCTAAGGCTGGGTGAGGAAGAGTGGGTTAAAGAAGAGGGGCAGGGGGGCGAGGAGAGGGACGAGGTGTCTGGGGGGCTGCAGAGGTGGGGGGCAGGCTGGAAGGAGGGGTGCAGGAGGAGGGGGGCAGGCTGAAAGACACGCTGGAGTTCCGCTGGCTTCCTGTGGCTGGATAGCTGAAGAGAGAGAGAGAGAAAGAGAAAATAGAGAGGGAGAAAAGAGAGATCATGAGAACCTAACATATGTATGGCACAGTGATGAACTATGGTATAGAGTGGCTGTACAAACGAGTCCAGACCATAATGATCAGAACATAGCAAATAAAGAAGACCATGGCAACCTAGAGAAACTTGGCCAGATAGAAACCTCCGCCAAGAAGCAGACTCCTCCCCCTCCACATGTGACTCACATCCCCCCACTACAGCATATGTGTGTGGTTGGGTGTGTGTGTGTTCAGACCTGGCTAGTGTTCGCTGACCTTGACGTGTGGTAAACCTGCTGAGGATTGGTGTGGAAGTGGGGTTCACCTAGAGCTTTCTAAATAAACACAAAGTTCATGAACATTCAATATCTTACTGATCTAAGCACAGAATTCTACTGAAATACTTGAAAGTGCCACTAGGGTGCAGTGTTGTAAGTGGATTTTTACCTAAACCTTTACTTCACTGATATTTTACAGTCTACTATTTAACAAGTGGGCTATCCATATTTAGCATTTTTCAAACACCTGAAAAGCTTTTTTTCCTGCAATCTAGAGCCATAATCATTATACTTTATTTTGTGTAAAAAAATATGTTTATTATTCAGCATATTTAAGCATACATCTTGAGCTGTCTGTATTCTCCTGATGTATTTTTTAAAGAAACTAAATATGCTTCTTTGCATCTCTGCTCAAATCTGGGTAGAAGATTTAAAGGAATGTGAGTCTTATTCAGTACATTTAGTAATTGCTTGCTTTTCTAAAGTCTATCAACCTTGTCAGCAGGCATGCCAGCTAAGACAGACAAGCAAGCTACCTCTTCAATCTACACACAATACACCATAATGACAAAGCAAAAACAGGTTTGTGTATTAAAAAAAAACAGAAATATCACATTTACATAAGTATTCAGCACCTTTGGCAGTGATTATAACCTTGAGTCTTCTTGGGTATGACGCTACAAGCTTGGCACACCTGTATTTGGAGAGTTTCTCCCATTCTTCTCTGCAGATCCTCTCAAGCTCTGTCAGGTTGGATGGGGTTCGTCGCTGCACAGCTATTTTCAGGTCTCTCTGGAGATGTTCGATCGGGTTCAAGTCCTGGCCTTGACTAGGCTACTCAAGGACATTCAGAGACCCAAATCCACTCCTGTGTTGTCTTGGCTGTGTGCTTAGGGTTGTTGTCCTGTTGTCCTGTCACCCCAGTGTAAGGTGCTAAGCGCTCTGGAGAAAGGTTTTCATCAAGGATCTCTCTGTACTTTGCTTCGTTCATCTTTCCCTCGATCCTGACTAGTCTCCCAGTCCTTGCCACTGAAAACATCCTTACAGCATGAGGCTGCCACCACCATGCTTCACCGTAGGGATGGTGCCAGGTTTCCTCCAGATGTGACTCTTGGCATATAGGCCAAAGAGTTCAATCTTGGTTTCATCAGACCAGAGAATCTTGTTTGCAATGGTCTGAGAGTCATTTAGGTGCCTTATAGCAAACTCCAAGCGGGCTGTCATGTGCATTTTACTGAGGAGTGGCTTCCACCTGGCCACTATACCAGGTCTGATTGGTGGAGTGCTGCAGAGATGGTTGTTCTTCTAGAAGGTTCTCCCATCTCCACAGAGAAACTCTGGAGCTCTTTCAGAGTGACAATTTGGTTCTTGGTCACCCCACTGCTCCCCTGCTCCCCTGGTCAGTCTGTGTTCGTAATCCTGTCCAACGCGTCTTTTGTTAGGTATTATATAGTGAAGCTGCATAAATATTGATCTCCACTTCCTGGATGATCGAGTTTTGAAATCAGTGGAATTAGAGTATGTTAGCTAAAGAGATCTCCGGATTACATCTTCATACTAAGGGCAACCATTTTTTTATTTAACCTTTATTTAACTAGGCAAGTCAGTTAAAAACATATTCTTATTTACAAAAAGGCAAAAGGCCTCCTGCGGGGAGGGGGCCGGGATTAAAAATAAATACAAATATAGGACAAAACACAGATCCCGACAAGAGAGACAACACAACAGTACATAAAGAGAGACCTAAGGCAACAACACATGACAACACAGTATGGTAGCAACACAACATGGTTGCAATACAACATGGCAGCATCACAACATGGAGAAGCACAAAACAGGGTACAAACATTATATGGCACGGACGACAGCACAAAGGGCTAGAAGGTAGAGACAATCACGCAAAGCAGCCACAACAGTCAGTAAGTGTCCATGATTGAGTTTTTGAATGAAGAGATTGAGATAAAACTGTCCAGTTTGAGTGTTTGTTGCAGCTCGTTCCAGTCGCTAACTGCAGAGAACTGAAAAAACCTAGCGACCCAGGGAGGTGTGTGCTTTGGGGACCTTTAACAGAATGTGACTGACAGAAAGGGTGTTGTATGTGGAGGATGAGGGCTGCAGTAGATATCTCAGATGGGGGAGTGATCCCTGAGAGGGTTTTTATAAATAAGCATCAACCAGTGGGTCTTGCGATGTGTATACAGAGATGACCAGTTTACAGAAGAGTATAGAGTGCAATGATGTGTCCTATAAGGTGGCAAATAAGATGGGCGAATGGTAAAGAACATCTAGCCGCTCGAGAGCACCCTTACCTGACGATCTATAAATGATATATTCTGTAATATAGCATGGTTAGGATGGTCATCTGAATCATGGCTAGTTTGGCAGCTGGGGTGAAAGAGGAGTGATTACAATAGAGGAAACCAAGTCTAGATTTAACTTTAGCCTGCAGCTTTGATATGTGCTGAGAGAAGGACAGTGTACCGTCTAGCCATACTCCCAAGTATTTGTATGAGGTGACTACCTCAAGCTCTAAACCCTTAGAAGTAGTAATCACACCTGTGGGGTGAGGGGCATTATTTTTACCAAACCACATAACCTTTGTTTTGGGGGTGTTCAGAGCAAGGTTAAGGGCAGATAAATCTTGTTGGACACCAATTTACTTTTGGTAGAGCGTTCAACACAACTGAGTAGAGGGGCCAACTGAGTAGAAGGCTGTATCATCTGCATATAAATGATTGAGTGAGCTTCCTACTGCCTGAGCTATGTTATTGATGTAAATTGAGAAGAGCGTGGGGCCTAGGATCGAGCCCTGGGGTACACCCTTGGTGACATGCTGTCATGTTTGTCATTTATTATCATGTCTTGTCCCTGTGCTCCCCATTCTATTCGTTTCCCTCTGCTGGTCTTATTTGGTTCTTTCCCTCCTTCTATCCCTCTCTCTCCCCCTCCCTCTCTCACTCTCTCGCTCTCTCTTCTCTCTATCGTTCCGTTCCTGCTCCCAGCTGTTCCTATTCCCCTAATCATCATTTAGTCTTCCCACACCTGTTCCCGATCCTTTCCCCTGATTAGAGTCCCTATTTATTCCTTTGTGTTCCGTTCCTGTCCCGTCGGTTCCTTGTTTAGTATTCACCGTGCTGTGATTGTGTTTCGCCCTGTCCTGTCGTGTTTTTTGCCTTCATCAGATGCTGCGTGTGAGCAGGTGTCTCTGTCAACTACGGCCTGCGCCTACCCGAAGCGACCTGCAGTCTGTGGCCGCTTCTCTTGTTATTCCCCTCTACAGACTAGAGGATTTCTGTTATTCCCTGTTTGGACTTGAATAAACTCTGTTTCTGTTAAGTCGCTTTTGGGTCCTCTATCGCCAGCATGACAGAAGGAACCGACCAAGGAATGGACCCAGCGACTTCAGACGCTCGTTACACTGCCGTCAAGATCCAAGGAGCCATGCTCGGCAGACACGAGCAGGAATTGTCTGCTGCTCGCCATGCCGTGGAGAACCTGGCCGCTCAGGTTTCCGACCTCTCTGGACAGTTCCAGAGTCTACGTCTCGTGCCACCTGTTACTTCCTGGCCTGCCGAGCCTCCAGAACCTAGGGTTAATAACCCACCTTGCTACTCCGGGCAGCCCACTGAGTGCCGCTCCTTTCTCACGCAGTGTGAGATTGTGTTCTCTCTCCAACCCAACACATACTCTAGAGAGAGAGCTCGGGTTGCTTACGTCATTTCACTCCTTACTGGCCGGGCTCGAGAATGGGGCACAGCTATCTGGGAGGCAAGGGCTGATTGCTCTAACAAGTTCCAGAACTTTAAAGAGGAGATGATTCGGGTTTTTGACCGTTCAGTTTTTGGTAGGGAGGCTTCTAGGGCCCTGGCTTCCTTATGCCAAGGTGAACGGTCCATAACGGATTATTCTATTGAGTTTCGCACTCTTGCTGCCTCTAGTGAGTGGAACGAGCCGGCGCTGCTCGCTCGTTTTCTGGAGGGGCTCCACGCAGTGGTTAAGGATGAGATTCTCTCCCGGGAGGTTCCTTCAGATGTGGACTCTTTGATTGCTCTCGCCATCCGCATAGAACGACGGGTAGATCTTCGTCACCGGGCTCGTGGAAGAGAGCTCGCATCAACGGTGTTTCCCTGCTCCGCATCGCAACCATCTCCCTCCTCTGGCTTTGAGACTGAGCCCATGCAGCTGGGAGGGATTCGCATCTCGACTAAGGAGAGGGAACGGAGGATCACCAACCGCCTGTGCCTCTATTGCGGAGTTGCTGGACATTTTGTTAATTCATGTCCAGTAAGAGGCCAGAGCCCATCAGTAAGCGGAGGGCTACTGGTGAGCGCTACTACTCAGGTCTCTTCATCTAGATCTTGTACTACTATGTCGGTCCATCTACGCTGGACCGGTTCGGGTGCTACATGCAGTGCCTTGATTGACTCTGGGGCTGAGGGTTGTTTCATGGACGAAGCATGGGTTCGGAAACATAACATTCCTTTCAGACCGTTAGACAAGCCTACGCCCATGTTTGCCTTAGATGGTAGTCATCTTCCCAGTATCAAATTTGAGACACTACCTTTAACTCTCACAGTATCTGGTAACCACAGTGAGACTATTTCTTTTTGATTTTCCGTTCACCGTTTACACCTGTTGTTTTGGGTCATCCCTGGCTAGTATGTCATAATCCTTCTATTAATTGGTCTAGTAATTCTATCCTATCCTGGAACGTTTCTTGTCATGTGAAGTGTTTAATGTCTGCCATCCCTCCCGTTTCTTCTGTTCCTACTTCTCAGGAGGAACCTGGCGATTTGACAGGAGTGCCGGAGGAATATCATGATCTGCGCACGGTCTTCAGTCGGTCCCGAGCCAACTCCCTTCCTCCTCACCGGTCGTATGATTGTAGTATTGATCTCCTTCCGGGGACCACTCCTCCTCGAGGTAGACTATACTCTCTGTCGGCTCCCGAACGTAAGGCTCTCGAGGATTATTTGTCTGTGTCTCTTGACGCCGGTACCATAGTGCCTTCTTCTTCTCCGGCCGGGGCGGGGTTCTTTTTGTTAAGAAGAAGGACGGTACTCTGCGCCCCTGCGTGGATTATCGAGGGCTGAATGACATAACGGTTAAGAATCGTTATCCGCTTCCCCTTATGTCATCAGCCTTCGAGATTCTGCAGGGAGCCAGGTGCTTTACTAAGTTGGACCTTCGTAACGCTTACCATCTCGTGCGCATCAGAGAGGGGGACGAGTGGAAAACGGCGTTTAACACCCCGTTAGGGCATTTTGAGTACCGGGTTCTGCCGTTTGGTCTCGCCAATGCGCCAGCTGTTTTTCAGGCATTAGTTAATGATGTTCTGAGAGACATGCTGAACATCTTTGTTTTTGTCTATCTTGACGATATCCTGATTTTTTCTCCGTCACTCGAGATTCATGTTCAGCACGTTCGACGTGTTCTACAGCGCCTTTTAGAGAATTGTCTCTACGTAAAGGCTGAGAAGTGCTCTTTTCATGTCTCCTCCGTTACTTTTCTCGGTTCCGTTATTTCCGCTGAAGGCATTCAGATGGATTCCGCTAAGGTCCAAGCTGTCAGTGATTGGCCCGTTCCAAGGTCACGTGTCGAGTTGCAGCGCTTTTAGGTTTCGCTAATTTCTATCGGCGTTTCATTCGTAATTTCGGTCAAGTTGCTGCCCCTCTCACAGCTCTTACTTCTGTCAAGACGTGTTTTAAGTGGTCCGGTTCCGCCCAGGGAGCTTTTGATCTTCTAAAAGAACGTTTTACGTCCGCTCCTATCCTCGTTACTCCTGACGTCACTAGACAATTCATTGTCGAGGTTGACGCTTCAGAGGTAGGCGTGGGAGCCATTCTATCCCAGCGCTTCCAGTCTGACGATAAGGTTCATCCTTGCGCTTATTTTTCTCATCGCCTGTCGCCATCTGAGCGCAACTATGATGTGGGTAACCGTGAACTGCTCGCCATCCGCTTAGCCCTAGGCGAATGGCGACAGTGGTTGGAGGGGGCGACCGTTCCTTTTGTCGTTTGGACAGACCATAAGAACCTTGAGTACATCCGTTCTGCCAAACGACTTAATGCCCGTCAAGCTCGTTGGGCGTTGTTTTTCGCTCGTTTCGAGTTTGTGATTTCTTACCGTCCGGGTAGCAGGAACACCAAGCCTGATGCCTTATCCCGTCTGTTTAGTTCTTCTGTGGCTTCTACTGATCCCGAGGGGATTCTTCCTTATGGGGAATTGAAAGACAGGTTAAGCAAGCACTCACGCACACTGCGTCGCCGCGCGCTTGTCCTAGTAACCTCCTTTTCGTTCCTGTTTCCACTCGTCTGGCTGTTCTTCAGTGGGCTCACTCTGCCAAGTTAGCTGGTCATCCCGGTGTTCGAGGCACTCTTGCGTCTATTCGCCAGCGCTTTTGGTGGCCGACTCAGGAGCGTGACACGCGCCGTTTCGTGGCTGCTTGTTCGGACTGCGCGCAGACTAAGTCGGGTAACTCTCCTCCTGCCGGTCGTCTCAGACCGCTCCCCATTCCTTCTCAACCATGGTCTCACATCGCCTTAGACTTCATTACCGGTCTGCCTTTGTCTGCGGGGAAGACTGTGAGAGCCGCCAATAAACGCAGGATTAAGAGTCCAAGGTATTGTTGCGGCCAGAGAGTGTGGCTTTCCACTCGCAACCTTCCTCTTACGACAGCTTCTCGTAAGTTGACTCCGCGGTTCATTGGTCCGTTCCGTGTCTCCCAGGTCGTCAATCCTCCTTGTTTAGTATTCACCGTGCTGTGATTGTGTTTCGCCCTGTCCTGTCGTGTTTTTGCCTTCATCAGATGCTGCGTGTGAGCAGGTGTCTCTGTCAACTACGGCCTGCGCCTACCCGAAACCTGCAGTCTGTGGCCGCTTCTCTTGTTATTCCTCTACAGACTAGAGATTTCTGTTATTCCCTGTTTGGACTTGAATAAACTCTGTTTCTGTTAAGTCGCTTTTGGGTCCTCTATCTTCAGACGCTCGTTACATATCAAAAGCTTTGGCCAAGTCAATAAAAATAGCAGCACAACATTGCTTAGAATCAAGGGCAATGGTGACATCATTAAGGACCTTTAAGTTTGCAGTGACATCCATAACCTGAAATCTTATAAACCAAGATCAGTTGATTATTGTCAAGTTTTCCAACACTTTTTTGATAAAAAGAGAAACAAGTTCAGACAGTGAAATCAAGCTGTGCGACTGCTTCTTCCGCGACATCTTCGTCGCGTCCATCCTGTCTTCCATGTCTCCTGTGTTAAGCCCTTTCTTCGCACCCCCGTTCGTCTTCCCTCCCCCCCTCCCGTCCTTGTCGAGAGCGCACCTATTTACAAGGTACATAAGATCATGGACATGCGTTCTCGGGGACGGGGTTCACCAATACTTAGTGGATTGGGAGGGTTACGGTCCTGAGGAGAGGAGTTGGGTTCCGTCTCGGGACGTGCTGGACCGTTCACTCATCGATGATTTCCTCCGTTGCCGCCAGGATTCTTCCTCGTTAGTGCGCCAGGAGGCGCTCGGTGAGTAGAGGTCCTGGGGGGGTACTGTCATGTTTGTCATTTATTATCATGTCTTGTCCCTGTGCTCCCCATTCTATTCAGTTTTCCCTCTGCTGGTCTTATTTGGTTCTTTCCCTCCTTCTATCCCTCTCTCTCCCCCTCCCTCTCTCACTCTCTCGCTCTCTCTTCTCTCTATCGTTCCGTTCCTGCCACCTTCGGAAGATCTGTCTCACCGAAAAGGTTTAAACCATAAAGGTTAACATCAGTATTCAAAACACTCTTTCTTAACCATGTCTCAGTAATGACCAATCTGGATTGGAGCTGTGAACCCAATTGATCCATTGCAGGTAACTAGTGTTAATGTCCCAGCTGTTCCTATTCCCCCACCAGATATCATCAACATTCATACAATCAAGGCACGGCAGAGGACAGGGAGAGCTCTGCAGTGATGATTTATGACAGTTGAATGTGCATTAGATATCAACAAGATCATATTATACAGCAATGTCATCAGGTAACATGAATACAACACCAGCGAGAGGTGGTTAGAAAAGGATGGGAGGCCAATAGTCAGTGTAACCAATAGATTGTCAGAATCCCACATAGTCTGTCCCACGGTTGGGTAAACAAGAAAGTTCATAGTCAACAAAGCATGCAGGAGTCATGAGGCAAATAGCAAAATGCACAAGAAAAAAATAATGACTTGGGGCTAGCCATTGTAAGTTCGGAGTCACTCGCCCCAACAGTGCCTGTGTGCTGGAGGTGAGCAAAAACTCAGGAGAGAGGGGGAGTGTGGTGGGGGTACCTGTACCAGACAGGGGGAGACGACCAGGGCAGACGGTGTACAGACCACCAGGTGGAATCCAAGCAGCAGTGCAGCAGGCAATGGGAGTAGGTGTCACACCCACTAGGGAGAAGCTTATATTTCTGGAAGCAGATTTCTTGGTGAAAACAGCAGTGGATGGTCTTTGAACAGCAGGAGTGGGCATCAAGGCCTCTGGATTTAGGTGGGGTAGCCTGCCATTGGTTGGGCTCAAAGTCTTCGACACCTCTCACTTCACACGTGCTAATTGAAGTTGTATATGGCTGTCTGGTCTGTCTCAGTTCCAGGTTGGATGGTGTATCAATCCTTGTAGGTAATTTGGAGTTTTGATCTGTAGTGAATGTTATGCTGTGGAGGGTAGCATCCTGTATGTCCCTGCTGAAAAATCCAAGTTTATCTAACTCCAAATCTATCTTTTTGTAAAAACATGTTGAAAATGTGAGAGCTCACATGCAGCTGTGGCATGGCATCCATGACAAGGAGATGCGGCCATCATGCTAGCTACATTTTCAGATATTGCACGTTTGTAATTTTGACAGGAAGTAGTTTCATTTCAAGCTAAATTGTTTTGTTAGCTAGCTAACTGATGTTACACGTATGATGTTATTATTCGTATCCCAGAGCTGTTTGCTTGGCTAGTTAGAATCTAATGTTAGCTAGCTGGCTGGTTGGCTCGTTAACTAACGTTACATGTATGATGTTATTATTCTTACCTCGGAGCCATTTGCTTTGTTAGTTAGAGCCTAATGTTAGCTAGCTAACATTGAATGTGGTTGGCTAGCTACCACTGCCAGCAGATTCATGCAAGGCATAGTTTTTTACTTAACCTTTATTTAACTAGGCAAGTCAGTTAAGAACAAATTCTTATTTTCAATGACGGCCTAGGATCAGTGGGTTAACTGCCTGTTCAGGGGCAGAATGACAGATTTGTACCTTGTCAGCTCTGGGGTTTGAACTTGCAACCTTCCGGTTACTAGTCCAACACTCTATTCACGAGGCTACCCTAACGCCCCATAGTAACATCTTGAGTTGGCACAATGTTCATTGTTGTTTAACTAGCTAACGTTAGCTGGCCGGCTCACTAGCTAATGTTACGTGACGTGTATGACCTTACATATTGACTACTTAGCTAGGTTCATTGTTACCGAGCTAGCTAGCTACATGTTTTACGCTAAAGTGTATTGTTGTCTAGCTGAGTATGCCAGATTTCAGAATAACTGATTAATTAGCCTTTTAAAGTCATCAACTTGGATTAGCTAACACAACATGCAATTGGAACACAGGAGTAATGGTTGCTGATAATGGGTCTCTGTACTCCTATGTAGATATTCCATTAAAAAAATCTGCCTTTTCCAGGTACAATAGTCATTTACAACATTAACAATGTCTACACTGTATTTCTGATCAATTTGATGTTATTTTAATGGACAAAAACTCCACTTTCCTATAAAAACAACGACATTTCTAAGTGACCCCAAACTTTTGAACGGCAGTGTATATTTTTTAATACATTTGTAACAATGTCTAAAGACCCATTTTCATCGTCTTTAAGCAGTATTATGTGTAGATTGATATGGAATTTTTCAAATGTAATACATTTTTGAATAAGGATGTAATGTAACAAAATGTGGAAAAAGTCAAGGGTTGTGAATACTTTTCAAATGCACTGTACATTAGATAATTGTAGGGGGGCGCTGTGTTGAAGCCACCGTGCCTACATCTTGGCACTCCCTCACCATTTAAAAAATATATTTTGGAAGCTATAGAAATGCCTTTATTAATAACTGCAGTAATTTTGGCCACATGTATTATATTAGACACCTTAATACATACTTTTAAATTATATTATGTGAGCTAAACACAGTAAAAAAAAAAATATTTTTTCAAATCATTAAAATCTACTTTTTTTTGAGACTGCTAATGTTACTGTCCACAGTACAACAACAAAAATTATATTTACATGCAATTTTGTCCTTTTCATTCCTATGGAAGACAGCTCCTGCGGAGTGCCAATATGGGTGACAGGATAAAACACTACATCATATAACATTATTACACCACTACATATCTACAATACAAAATGTATAATTCCACCATACAACAATATTACAATGTGCGTGTGTGTAGAGTGCGTGTGCTAGTGTTTGTGTGTGTGGGGACTATGAAGAGACCTCTGGTGGAATGTCTTGTGGAGTATGCATGGGTGTCCGAGCTGTATGCTAGTAGTTTAAACAAACAGCTCGGTGCATTCAGCTTCTCAACACAAAAACAAGTAGTGATGAAGTCAATCTATCATCCACTTTGAGCCATGAGAGATTGACATGCATATTATTAATGTTAGCTCTCTGTGTACATTTAAGGGTCAGCTGTGCTGCCCTGTTCTGAGCCAATTGTAATCCCTCTTTGTGGCACCTGACCTATAGCAGGGGGTGTAAAGGCATAACACATACGTTTTTCCAGCAGCAGACTATGATCGATCATTTCAAAAACTGCACTGAAGTCTAACTAAACAGTAACAGTAACAGACTCTGTTTAAGAGAACGCAGATAACCAGGAAAAACACGCACAGTTGAATTGGTAGTTGAATTGTACATAGAACAACAATGCACCATATCGAGGAAGAGGATTATACAGTATTTGAGGTCAGCACAGCTGGAATGAATCATTCTGAAGTGATTATTACCGTCATATCTAGCAGTTAATTCCAGAAGAATACCATTTGACCATCTGGCTTCAGCGTCACAGTATCCTCGACTCACAAAAATATATATACCTAACACAAACATGCAGTGGGCTTGACACAACACTAGAGGGACGGAAGAGAGAACCTAGATCTGGTTTGCAATCTAATGTAAATATAATTGTTTTTAGGAACAGTGTAGTGTGTAGTGTACATATCAGCCCCCCACAGACCACAGAGATTTGTGCAGCACCAGATGGAGTGGTGAGATGAGTGATGGATCGATGGGGAGATGGATGAAGAGGCGTATGGTGTGAGAGCAGGGACACACAGGGCAAACCCATCACCTCCCCCCAAAACAAACACAACTATGCTCCATTCCATTCAGATTAACACCCTCATTCAATTCCACCTCTAAACTTCCTTCTGTGGTTCCATACTGACTGGGCTCTGAAGGGCTGCAATGCCTGCTAATTTGTCGACTAATATATGTGTAGAAGTCATTAAATACAGTGGCAAGAAAATGTGTATGTGAACCTTTTGGAATTACCTGGATTTCTGCATGAATTGGTCATAAAATTTGATCTGATCTTCATCTAAGTCACAACAATAGACAAACGCAGTCTGTTTAAACTAATAACTCACAAACAATTATGCGTTTTCAAAGGGTTCACATACTTTTTCTTGCCACTGTATACTGTAATTACATTCCTAAGTTTGGACAAAACCAGAATACACAGCAGCCCTTGGTGCCCGGGTTGGTTGTCCCTTCTTTCCCTCGTACTATATGGATAAACTTGAGGGAAGTTAGGGAGGGGAAGTGAAGAACACAAGGGCGTTATTTGTCCCAAATGGAATTGGGCCAATGTGAAAGCACTCAGTCCCCCCTCTGGACTTGTAGCACTTTGCAACATGGGTAAAACTTACAGCTTGTTTTTTCAGCACCAGCTTTTCCACGGGAAGTCGTCGTGATGGAGTGAGAGATGGAGTGAAACAGAGGACACATGAAAAGATGAGACAACAACAAAACACATGGAGAGACACAAACCCCTTTATCACGCACGAACACACACACAAAAAGGGGGAAAAAGTGGAACACAAAATCTGACAAAATGTAGTGAAGAAAGAACATCTGTCCTTCTTAACTGACAACTCACTCCAACGCAATAACCTGCTTGGGAAGATGGGACTTAAAAATGAACTTCACGGAACAGAAATCTCGTAATTTCCTCTAAGTCATAGTCTGGTCTATTTCACATCTACTGTGCTTGCCCATGAACTGCACATGCCCCATGAATGCACTTATAAAAGTTATAGAAGTAGATGCTTCGTTATCTGACACACTGAGCCATTTCTAACTGAACAATACCTTGCTGTTGAACTTGTGATCACAATCAATACCATCATGCTGACGAGGTGGGAGAGGGATGAGGGTGTCAATACCCTACTGTGACAGAGCAGAACACACCCTGGACCACACATGGGCAGACATTATCCAGCAATGAAAGTAGAAATGATACCTTCTGACTTGCTTGCTTTAATGACCAAGCTTTCGCTCCAACCTTCCATAGTAGATGTAATAGCCCAGAAGCTAAATGGTTTACTGTGTATAAATGGGTCTGCTTTGACCGTGTCATTAGAGAGCACACACAACATCATCTGAGCCATTTTCTACAGAGTTAGTACTGGATGTTCCAACTTAGTGCAGTGAATTGAACCATTATAGATATAATGTACTGTACACACGCATACACACACAAAAACAGACTCTTTCTCTATCTCACCACACACCCTCAGACATGCACACATGCCTGCATGCACTCACACACACACACGGATATGTTATGCAACCGTGGCCTAGTAAAGGAGGTGGCACGTGATGTGGATGTGCACACTGTGATGACACTGAACTACGGTTAGGCCTGACACACACATGCCCCCCCCCCCGCTGACACCACTCCAGCAGGCCTCAAGACCTCAACTCCTTTCATTCACCGGCGCACTAATCTGTGAACCTCAAAGACAGGGATAAAAGTGAAAAGGAAAACATTTAAGAATGCTAAAAAAGGAGGAAAAACAAATCACTCATGTCTTAGCGTTTGACGATGGAGAGAGACTGTTTCTTATGAACCTGTCTAAGTTAGAGAGGGGGGAACTGAGACAGAAAGGAACAGACAGAAAGAGAAAGATACAGAGAAATAAAGAGAGATGGAAGGCCCGAGAATGACAAAGAGAGAGAGAGAGAGAGAGAGAGAGAGAGAGAGAGAGAGAGAGAGAGAGAGAGAGAGAGAATATAGGCCACCCTCTCTTTCATATCCATCTGCTCCATGTGCTCAGCTACATGGCACCTTGCCCCCTTATGCTACCTAATCCCTCACACACTTGCTCACTTCAACTGTTCTATATGATCTCTCCCCTTCCCTCAGGCTGTACTATACAGTACAGTGCTATCTTTCCCTTTAACCTACACTAAGTAGTGTATTTGTTTTCCATATAACAAGTTTTACGGAAAACTCAGTCAATATCATTGGTCCAACTTATTCCAATCAATCAGCTTGAAATGGACAGAATATGCCAGTACCAAACACCTTCGCCTCCAACCTTTCCTTAGCACCTATCTCTTCTGTGTTTGCAGATCTGTGGCGAACCAGAAAGCTGTAAGCAAGCAATATAGCGGAAGGAAGCTCTGGTCAGTCCATTGGAGGGATAGGTGTAGTGGAAACCATCACCATATAATATAATAAATAAACAGATCTGCAAACACTGGAGAAGTATTCACAACCTGAAATAAATAAATAATCTCACTACAATACATTTTAATAGAAAGTTAGCAAAAATAGATAAGATCTTGCTACCATGGAAAGGACAATACCTGTCTATACGTGGAAAAATCACCCTGATTAACTCGTTTTTCATATCCCAGTTTACCTATTTACTTATAGCCCTGCCTACACATAATTACTTTTTTTATTTTATTATATGAGCAAAAAATATTCCACTTTATTTTATGAACTCGGAGGGCAGAAATGATTAAATATTAAAGCATTTGACCTCTCACTAAAGGCTTCAGTCATACAAAAGCTATACTTAAATCCAAACGGGTTCTCCAGCAGATTAGTAAGAATGGCTTACCCCATGTTCAAGAATGGGCTTTTGCCCTTTATTCAGATTACTACCTCTCACTTTCGGTTATTTGAAAAATGTATCATCCCCAAAACATGGCTATTTTTAAAACAAGCCATAGAAAGCTGGTTGCAATTGCACTTTAATCCACCAGAAAAGACAGAACAAATATTACAAGAAATATTATGACTGAAGTCAAATATACTAATTGATAAAAACATTTTTGAATGAAAAAATGACAACTGTATAATCTTTGTAAATGATATCATAAATATGACTGGTGGAATTATGTCACATGGGCAGTTCGAAAAAATATCAGGAAATGTCTGCTCTATCCAAATTACAACCAACTGATTGACCAACTGAGACAAGTGGAAGGGGGAGAAGGTAAGGAACTTGTCTGTCGTCCCCGCATTAAAGACCAAAATTGTTCAAAGAAAATTGTAATAAATAAAAAAGTATACCAGTTTAATTTAAGGACCAAAGAAATACAGCTGCGATTTTCAGTGTACCGATTCCATGACACAGGGTTTATGAAATGATTACACAAAACAATGCTGGATTCAACAGTTCTTAGTTTCTACATTTTTTATTATTATTCAAAATTCTTGCAACCAATAGAATGTTATATACAACCATCCCAGCTCTGCAAATTTAGCTGTGAAGAGACAGAATCATTATATCTGTCACACCCTGATCTGTTTCACCTGTCTTTGTGCTTGCCTCCAACCCCTCCAGGTGTTGCCCATCTTCCCCATTATCCCCAGTATATTTATACCTGTGTTCTCTGTTTGTCTGTGGTCAGTTTGTTTTGTTCGTCAAGTCTACAGGGGTTTACCCCTTGCTCTTGTCGTTTTCCAGTTTTCCAGGTTTTGACCATTTCTCCCTACCCTGACCCTGCATGCCGTTCTGTACCTTGTCACACCACCCTGGATTATTGACCTCTGCCTGCACTGACACCGAGACTGCCTGTCGTTCTGTACCTTATGCACTCTGATCTGGATTACTGACCTATGCCTGCCCTTGACCTGTTATTTTGCCTGACCCCTGTTCTAGTAATACACTTTTGTTACTTTGATACTGTCTGCGTCTGGGTCTTCTTCTAAACGTGATAATATCACTTGTTTTGGTACTTGTTTTGGTACTGACAAAATGCTTGTTTTTGGTTGCAGGTCCAGGAATTGCAACATTTATCTCGAGCTAACTCTGCAAATAGCACTTCTGGTTGATTTGAAAAGTCATAGTCAATCGATATAATAACACTCTTATCTTAAATTTACAATCTGTATAAACTATGAAAATAGAAAGGTTCAGAACTTTTGTGAAACATCACAGCAACAAAAATATGGTAATTAGAAATCATAAATAGATGTTCTTCCGAGATATATGGGAGGGGTTGAGGGTAGCTGGAGGGAGGGACTAAAACAAAAAAAGATAACTAATGTAAAATATACTGTGTCCGTAAAAGTAGAAGCCTATGTATTGTTGTCCATTAGTCTACTCCAATTACGGAAGGGGTGTTAGGGTTAGGGGAAAATAATAAAGGAAAATCTAAATATATATATATATTTGTTTTTAAACAATGTGCAGTACCAGTCAAAAGTTTGGACGCACCTACTCATTCAAGGATTTTTCTTACTTTTTACTAATTTCTACATTGTAGGATAATAGTGAAGACATCATCACAATGACATAACACATATAGAATCATGTAGTAAGCAAAAAAGTGTTAAACAAATGAAAATATATTTGAGATTTGAGATTTTTCAAAGTAGCCACATTTCGCCTTGATGAAAGCTTAACTCTCTCAACCAGCTTCATGAGGAATGCTTTTCCAAGAGTCTTGAAGGAGTTCCCACATATGCTGAGCACTTGTTGGCTGCTTTTCCTCCGCTCTGTGGTCCAATTCATCCCAAACCATCGCAATTGGGCTGAAGTCAGGTGATTGTGGAGGCCAGGTCATCTGATGCAGTACTCCACTCTCATTGGTCAAATATCACTTACACAGCCTGTTTTGAGTCATTGTCCCATTAAACTCAAACCAGTTGAAATGGCGTATCCCTACAGAATGATGTGGTAGCCATGCTGGTTAAGTGTACTTTGAATTCTAAATAAATCACAGACAGTGTCACCAGCAAAGCACCCCCACACCATCACACCTCTTGCTCCATGCTTCATGGTGGGAACTACACATGCGGAGATCATCCGTTCACCTACTCTGCGTCTCACAAAGACACGGCGGTTGGAACCAAAAATCTAAAATTTGGACAGATTTCCACCCGTTTAATGTCCATTGCTTGTTTCTTGGCCCAAGCAAGTCTATTGCTATTATTGGTGTCCTTTAGTAATGGTTTCTTTGCATCAATTCCTCCATGAAGGCCTGATTCATGCAATCTCCTCTGAAGTTCCGATGTGACTGTTACTTTAACTCTGTGAAGCATTTATTTGGGCTACAATCTGAGGTACAGTTAACTTTAATGAACTTATCCTCCGCTGTGGCGGTCATCATGAGAGCCAGTTTCATCATAGCGCTTGATGGTTTTTGTGACTTGAAGAACCTTTCAAAGTTCTTGAAATTGTCTGGATTGACTGACCTTCATGTCTTAAAGTAATGATGGACTGTCGTTTCTGTTTGCTATTTGAGTTTTTCTTGCAATAATATGGACTCAGTCTTTTACCAAATTGGGCTATTTCTTGTATACTACCCCTACCTTGCCACAACACAACTGATTGGCTCAAACATATTAAATTAACCTTGAACAAGGCACACCTGTTAATTGAAATGCATTCCAGGTGACTACCTCATGAAGCTGGTTGAGAAAATGCCAAGATTGTGCAAAGCTGTCAATAAGGCAAAGGATGGCAACTTTGAAGAATCTCAAATATAAAATATATTTTGATATGTTTAACACTTTTTTGGTTACTACATGATTCCATACATGTTATTCCATAGTTTGATCTTCACAATTATTCTACAATGTAGGAAATAGTAAATAAATAAAGCTTCTTGAATTGAAATGTATTTGAATGGAATTCTCAGAGGCAACAGACAAATATCTTGTATCTCTCTAGACAGCAAGAAGCAGATTGTGCAGTCAACCTTTCTACCTGTTCTTGATTATGGGGATGCTATTTATCAAAGTGCGGCTGCCTCTACTCTTAAACCACTGGATTACGTTTTTCATAGCCCATTTGTTTTATCACAGGAGACAGTTTAATTACTCATCATTGTATTCTTTACAAAAAGGTTGGCTGGACCTCTTAAGTCACGTAGGCAACAAAATGCTCATTCAGAGGTGTCTCTCCTAGTGGCCGGGGAGTTTAACGTAGGGAAACTTAAATGTGCAAGAAGAGGGGATAAAAACTCTAGACCACCTTTTCTCTACATGGAGACACGTACAAAACTCTCCCTCCCCCTCTATTTGGCAAAAACTAAAGCGGGAAGTACTAGTGACTCGCTCAATATGGAAGTGGTCAGATGACGCCGATGCTAAGCTACAAGTTTTGCTAGCACAGACTGGAATATGTTGCAAGATTCTTTCGATGGCATTGAGGAGTACACCACATCAGTCACTGACTTCATCAATAAGTGCATCGATGACATCGTCCCCACAGTGACCGTACGCATATACCCGAACCAGAAGCCATGGATTACAGGCAACATCTGCACTGAGCTAAATGGTAGAGCTGCCGCTTTCAAGGAGAAGGGACTCTAACCCAGACACTTATAAGAAATCCCGCGATGTCCTCGGACGAACCATCAAACAGGCAAAGCGTCAATACCAGATTGAATCCTACTACACCGGCTCTGACTATCATTGGATGTGTCAGGCGTTGAAAACTATTACGGACTAAAAAAGGGAAGCACAGCCACGAGCTGCCCAGTGACACGAGCCTACCAGACGAGCTAAATTACGTCTATACTCGCTTCGGGGCAAACAACACTGATGCATGCTTGAGAGCACCAGCTGTGTGATATGAGTAAGACCTTTAAACAGGTCAGCATTCACAAGGCCGCAGGACCAGATGGATTGCCAGGACATGTAATCCGAGCATGCGCTGACCAAACTGGCAAGTGTCTTCACTGACATTTTCAACCTGTCCTTTGACTGAGTCTGTAATACCAACATGTTTCAAGTAGACCACCAGAGTCCCTGTGCCCAAGAACACCAAGGTAACCTGACTAAATGACTACCGACCAGTAGCACTCACATCTGTAGCCATGAAATACTTTGAAAGGCTGTTCATGGATCACATCAACACCATTATCCCAGAAACCCTTGGCCTACTTCTATTAGCATACCACCCCAAAAGATCGACAGATGACACAATCTCTATTGCACTCCACATTGCCCTTTCCCACCTGGATCCTGGACTTCCTGATCGGCCGCCCTCAGGTGATAAGGGGAGGTAACAACACATCTGCCAAGCTGATCCTCAACATGGGGGCCCCTCAGGGGTGCGTCCTCAATTCCCTCCTATACTCCCTGTTCACCCATGACTGCATGGCCAAGCACGACTCCAACACCATCATTAAGTTTGCTGACAACACAACAGTGGTAGGCCTGATCACCGAGAACGATGAGACAGCCTATAGGGAGGAGGTCAGAGACCTGGCAGTGTGGTGCCAAGATAACAACCTCTCCCTCAACGTTATTAAGACAAAGGAGATGGACTACAGGAAAAGAAGAGCCAAGCACTCCCCCATTCTCATCGACGGAGCCGTAGTGGAGCAAGTTGAGAGCTTCAAGTTCCTTGGTGTCCAAATGACTAACGAACTGTCATGGTCCAAACACACCAACACAGTCATAAAGAGGGCACGACAATGCCTATTCCCCCTCAGGAGACTGAAAAGATTTGGCATGGGTCCTCAGATCCTCTACAGCTGCACCATCAGCTTGCATCACCAGGTTGCATCACCACCTGGTATGGCAACTGCTCAGCCTTCGACCGCAAGGCATTGCAGAGGGTAGTGCGTACGTCCCAGTACATCACTGGGGACAAGCTTCCTGCCATCCAGGACCTCTATACCAGGCGGTGTCAGAGGAAGGCCCTACAAATTGCCAAAGACTCCAGCCATCCTCCAGCCATCCCAGCCATCCACGTCTACCACGTTCATAACAGCTTCTACCCCCCCCCCCCTTTATACGCTGATGCTACTCTGTTAATTATCTATGCATAGTCACTTGACCTTTACTTACACGTACATATTACTTCAATTACTTCGACGAACCTGTGCCCCGGCACATTGACTCTGTACCGATACCCCCTGTACATGGCCTCGCTCCTGTTATTTCATTGTTGCGCTTTCTATTTTCTTTTTTTTTATTTTCTTTTTTATTTGTATTTATTTATTGTTTACTTCAGTATATTTAGTAAATACTTTCTTAACACTTAATTTTTCTTAAAACCGCATTGTTGGTTATGGGCTTGTAAGTAAGCATTTCACTGTAAGGCTCATTTTACAAATACAATTTGATCACATCATTACGCTATTTTTGTTTACAAAACCCTGCTCCACAAACTTCCGACTTACATCACTGTTAAGATTTAAAATGTTATCAAACCCGTTCACAGGGTTGGTTTAGCACACCGCCATGCAATCTCCATAGACAAACATTGGCAGTAGAATGGCCTAACTGAACATTGAACATCCTTGGGACGCCGATTGAGAGCCAGGTCTAATCGCCAAAATCAGTGCCCGACCTCACCAATACTCTTGTGGCTGAATGGAAGCAAGTCCCAGCTGAAATGTTTCAAAATCTAGTGGAAAGCCTTCCCAGACGTGTGGAGGCTGTTATAGCAGCAAGAGGGGGGGGGGCAACTCCATATTAATACCCATGATTTTGAAACGAGATGGCTTTGAAACTGATTGGTTAGAGATGATCCAATCATTGATGACTTTGTCTTGTACAACACCCCTCATTGTGAGGTTACCATTTGCTTCAATGATAGCAGTCTCAGAGTGAATTATGTAGCAAACACAGAGCAGTGGAATAATTCATTTTAAGCCATTAGGCAACCATTTCCTGTCAACACAAGTAGAACAGAAACTCACCTCTAACCTCCTCTTAGAAATAGAACAGAGCCAAGCCCTCTTACTTAAATACTTCCACCCCCTCCCATCCTCACCTTAATGAGATAGAGACAGGTGGAAGAGGAGAGAGAGATAAAGAGAAAGGAGGACATATATATATATATATATATATATATATATATATATATATATATATATATATATATACATGAAGGATGGTCTGTTTCATACAAAATGCATGTGACCCGTGAATGATTTAACATATTTTTTTATTCTTCATTACGCAAGAGGAAGGGCAGCTTAAAAAAGCATGAGCTTCCTGAATACGCGCACACACACACACACACACACACACACACACACACACACACACACACACACACACACACACACACACACACACACACACACACACACACACACACACACACACACACACACACACACACACACACACACACACACACACACACACACACACACCAGGGCTGGGGTCAATTCGAATTGAAGGCTGTCAGTTCAGGAAGCAAACTGAAATTCCAATGAAGGTTTAACAACGGGCTCTTGAGTGGCGCAGAGGTCTAAGGCACTGCATCTCAGTGCAAGAGGCGTCACTACAGACCCTGGTTTGATTCCAGGCTGTATCACAACCGGACGTGATAGGGTGGTGCACAATTGACCCAGCGTCATTCGGGTTAGGGTTTGGCCGGGGTAGGCCGTCATTGTAGATAAGAATTTGTTCTTGACTGACTTGCCTAGTTAAATAAAGGCTAAATAAAAAATTTAAACATAACATACACAATGCATGCATGACCTATGGCATAACCATAATGTCAGAAGCCTTGTGGATAGATCTAGCCCTAGCTATCATTGTGGCTCCATTGCAATGTAGTTTGCACTTAGCTAGTGTAGCATTGTGGTTAACGTTCCATGCACAATTCAGAGGACTTGTATTGCAGCTGAAACCATCTAGTGCATTACAAACATAATTTTGCTAGCATTGGGCTAAATCTAACCTTATCAGTAGATATAGTACAGTAGTTCCAATAATAGGGTGCATTTTAAGTGCCTTTGATATTTTAAGTAGAACATTTGCACCAATATTGAATTTTAAAAGCCTGTCATATTATATATAGTGCCCTTTAAAATAAACAACATGGAAAAATCTGATTTATAATATGAATAAAGACTTGCTAAAGTACAACAAAAAAACAGCATTGTCCATGTTTTTCTGACTTCTAGGAAGATTTTAACCCACTTAACCCAATTGTTTTTTTGTGGTAGAAAAATGAATGCTAGAAATGTGTTCACAATTTCATATTTTTGTGGTGCTTGCATTCAATTGCCCCTCCCTGTTGCACACATCACGCTTCCCTTCCTCCTGTCACAAAGGGATTTATAGCCGATTTAAGATTAAATATTTAACCCTGTTACTTTAATTGGCACTTAATTGGCACTAACTCTAGTAATTGCTTTTTTTCTTGAGATGGGAACAAGTTTGTAATGAAGTTGAACACTATGACAGAATGTTAAAATTAGAAATACAAATTGAATATTTTTTTTCCCTAAATTGTACCCAAAAGGCACTCTATTGGTGGAATGACCAGGTAGCATGTGTCTGAGGTGTCCCATAACTGTACATATTACCTTAATTACCTCGACTAACCGGTGCCCCCCGCACATTGACTCTGTACCAGTACCCCCTGTATATAGCCTCGCTATTGTTATTTTACTGCTGCTTTTTAATTATTGATTTTTAATTTTCTTAAAATTTTTCTTAAAACTGCATTGTTGGTTATGGGCTTGTATGTAAGAATTTCACTGTAAGGTCTACACCTGTTGTATTCAGCACATGTCACAAATAACTGCATCATTAGGGCTATCTGATGAAATATACCAGAGATTTGAATAATTTACGTGAGGATGGGCTAGAGCAGGGTTTTCCAAACTTGGTCATGGGGCACGTTTTGAGTGCAAGATTTGTTTTTTTGCCCTTGCACTACACAGCTTATTCAAATAATCAAAGCTTGATGATGAGTTGGTTATTTTAATCAGCTGAGTAGTGCTAGGGAAACAACCAAAACTTTACCCCCGGGGGGGAGGGTCCAGGACCAAGTTTCAGAGGGAATATTTGATCAGCAGATGGATATATAAAAATAGAAAATATAGACCATCTAACATTCTTAATGCCCGCAGCTTGGCTCTTTGGAGATGGAGGGTAGGGGTTTGTTTAAAGGTCAAAGGTGAAAGGTGTCAGCATAAGTGGTAAAGGTCAAAGGGAAGGTAGATTTATGTGTTACCTGGTTCCAAAGCCGCTCCTGGCCCCTGTGGTGGGTGAGTCCAGGGGAGTCCCCCGGTTTGGGCCGGTGCATCTGTGATAAGATGGAGCTCAGCTCGTTGATAACCGTGGCCTTGGGGTCGGGCGTGGGTGGGCTCCTTAGCTCCGGGGGCTCGCCCCACAGCTTGGACGACCGATGGGGGGGAGTCCTGGGGAGTTCTGGGGGGGATATGGACCCGGCTGGAGGGGGAGGGACAGGAGGGGGCGCCTCAAAGGAGTCCAGGGATTCCTCCATGAGGACATTGTGGTAAAGTGCAGTGTTCTTGTTGATGACGGGCTTGTTTTTGGGCTTGGGGGGAACGGGGGGGTCGGTCGTCGAGGTAAGCCTGGCCGTCAGTATAGACCATAGAAGTGTTCTCCAGGGCGCTGTTGTACCCGCCCTCTGAAGACAGTACAGAGATGCTCGAAACTGTGGAAATGGTGCTGGTAGTCTCTACATGGGGGTCTCCACTTCTGCGACTGTCTACCTCCTCGATGCTTGAGTCAGTGACACCTTTCTCAAAGCCACCGTCGGGGGGCGGAGGGGGATAGAAGGGTGGGGGCATGCAATTGGACACCCCGCTCCCTCGTCTGAACTGGCCGACAGGGGTCGGGGCGTGAGTGTAGTAGGGGGGTGGATGTGGCCCCCTGGTTCCCATCCCGTTGTGTCTCTCTTGGTCCCGTTGCTTGAGCAACTCAGCGATGGTCGTTGCCTGGTCCTCAGGGATGTCGATGCTGTTGGCGAACTCCAGCGGTGGCGGCAGGGGCTCGGAGAAGACAAACTCCTCCACCTCCTCAATGTCCACCGAGGCCAGCGGGGGCGGGGGCATGCGGAAGGACAGCTTGACTGGCTCGTCGACCGAACCCCCGGCCGTGATGGTCTTCCCCCGTGGCACGGGGGGCAGGGGCTTGGTACTGTGGCTGTTGGTGGGGGGCTTTGGCTGGTTGGGGTCTCTCAGTTCGCTGGGGATGCTGTTGTCTCGGGCTGGTGTGTTCTCCTGCCCCCTGTCTTCCTCCTCCTGGCTGTTTTTGGAGTGCACCATTAGCAGACCGGCCACTTTCTGCGTTTGTGACGTGTCCACAACGTCGATCTGTATGCCCTTCCCATCCTCCGCCGCCTGCTGCCTCTTCTCCATCTCTCCGTCAGACTCGTACTTCTGCACCGTCATATGACTCTTCAGGTCCCCCCCCCTATGCCTCGCCCCAGGGTTGTCGTGGAGTTGGTGAAGCCCGGCTCAATGCTGGAGCGGAGCTTGGTATCGATGAAGAGGGGCTGATTGAGGCCAGGTTTGTGGGGGTTGGGGGGGGAGGGACTGGGGGGCGTCACTCTTGGGGTGCAGTTGAGGTTGAGAAGGGGGTGGGGCTTGCGTTGCCATGGTCGTTTGTGTCTGCTCTTTCATGGCTCTGTCCCGGGCTGCCAGCGCTAGAGCGAGGGGCGAGTTAGGTTCCAGGGCATTACCTGTGGCGGGGTGCAGGTAGCCCCATCCTCCGTTTGAGCTGTAGGTCTTGGGCGTGGTGGCCGGGAGACTGACGGGGCTGTCCAGGTTGGGGTACTGGCCGGTACGTGCGGTCAGAGGCTCCCTCACCACCTGGGTGGGCTCAGGGGTGTTGAAGTCTGTCACGTTACCGCCACGGTCACCCCCTTCTTGGGACCGCAGCAGGGTGGTGGCCGGCGGGGGTGCCATTATCCTCCGCAGGTGCTCGTCATTGCTGAACATCCCCTCGTCAATGGACTTGGACTGGCATAGCCGCGGAGCCGGGGTGGGGTCTCCCAAGTCCTCATCTCCCATATCGGTGGAGAGGAAGCCAGGTGAGTTCCTCCGTGCCTCCAGCCTCTTCTCCCGGTCCCTTACTGCCCCTGCGATGGCAGCCGCAAAGGGATTGTTGACAATGGGGTCTTCAGGCCTTAGCCCCCTGCCCCCTGCCCTAGGCGTTAAGGGTGGGTGTTCGGGCGTGGTTGGCTCAATCTCCATACTGCTGCCCTGGCTGCTCTTTCCACTGCTACTGGTGGAAGGCTCCTTGACAATGATGGTGGGGATGGGAATGGACGAGAAGGTCCTCTCAGTGGGTGTGGTCGGCATGGAAACAGCACCTGAGGGCAGGGTGCAGCAGGTCTTCTCTGGGCTGTCCTCCACATTGGGCTGCTTGACCAGCATGCCCTTCCTTCTCGCCGGCTTGGCGGGCACGTACAGCGCCTTGTTGCCCACCTCCGAGTACGGGTTCTCGGGCACGTGCGCCCGTCCTCGGCTTCTACTATCGTACTGTTCTGAGCTCTGGCGGTGATAACCTCGCCTTAGCGTCCCTACATCTACCGTGCGGTTGCCAAGGGTAATGGCATTGGAACATTTTCCAGCGGAGTTGAGGGTGAGGCCCGGTCGGGTGGTGCCGTAGCCCCTTGGCATGGGGGAGACAGAGGGAGAGTTGTAGGAGGAGGGGGGGAGATGGGGGGGAGATGGCCGGGGGAGGGGGGGATGTCTTCGGACGTGTCGGGCATGGAGAGGCTGCGGGTGAACTTGAGTGGGGGAGGGGAGAGGAGCGCCTTCTCTTCTTTCTCTTCTGTTATACCTGAGAGAGACAAATACATAAAGAGAGAGAATAAGAGATGGAGAGAAAGAAAGCGATATCTGTCATTTTTATATGTGTGATTCTATTCCATTTCACCTTTTTTATTGAGAAATATTTTTTGAGACATTGTTCACTTAACTTTTTAAATTCTGTTATCAGTTTTAGGAAGCTGTCTATGGGTCAGGTGTGAGGACTGCATTCTATGTTCCAGATATTATAAAAGTATGCTCAAGCTACTGCATATTTATTTATTATAATTTTTCACCTTTATTTAACCCGGTAGGGCAGTTGAGAACAAGTTCTCATTTACAACTGCGACCTGGCCAAGATAAAGCAAATCAGTGCGACAAAAACAATAACACAGAGTTACAAATGGGATAAACAAACGTACAGTCAATAACACAATAGAAAAATATATGTACAGTGTGTGCAAATGTAGTAAGATTAGGGGGGTAAGGCAATATATAGGCCATAGTGGTGAAATAATTGCAATTTAGTATTAACACTGGAGTGATAGATGTGCAGATGATGATGTGCAAGTAGAGATACAGGGATGCAAAAGAGCAAATAAATAACAATATGGGGATGAGGTAGTTGGATGGGCTATTTACAGATGGGTTGTGTACAGGTGCAGTGATCGGTAAGCAGCTCTAACAGCTGATGCTTAAAGTTAGTGAGGGAGATATAAGTCTCCAGCTTCAGTGATTTTTGCAATTCGTTCCAGTCATTGGCAGCAGAGAACTGGAAGGAAAAGTGGCCAAAGGAGGTGTTGGCTTTGGGTATGACCAGTGAAATATACCTGCTGGACCGCGTGCTATGGGTAAGTGTTGATATGGTGACCAGTGAGCTGAGATAAGGCGGAGCTTTACCTAGCAAATACTTATAGATGACCTGGAGCTAGTGGGCTTTGCGACGAATATGAAGAGAGGGCCAGCCAACGAGAGCATACAGGTCGCAGTGGTGGGTAGAATATGGGACCTTGGTGAAAAAACGGATGGCACTGTGATAGACCACATCCAGTTTGCTGAGTAGAGTGTTGGAGGCTATTTTTCATTTTATAAATGACATCGCTGAAGTCAAGGATCGGTAGGATGGTCAGTTTTACAAGGGTATGTATGTTTGGCAGCATGAGTAAAGGAGGCTTTATTGCAAAATAGGAAGCCGATTCTCGATTTAATTTTGGATTGGAGATGCTTAATGTGAGTCTGAAAGGAGAGTTTATGGTCTAGCCAGACACCTAGGTATTTGTAGGTGTCCACATATTCTAAGTCAGAGTAGTGATAGTAGTCAGGTGGGCGGGTGCGGGCAGCAATCGGTTTAAGAGCATGCATTTAATTTTACTAGCATTTAAGAGCAGTTGGAGGCCAAGGAAGTAGTGTTGTATGGCATTGAAACTCATTTGGATGGTTTGTTAACACAGTGTCCAAAGAAGGGTCAGAATTATACAGAATGGTGTCGTCTCATTACATTTTTACATTTACATTTAAGTCATTTAGCAGACGCTCTTATCCAGAGCGACTTACAAATTGGTGCATTCACCTTATGACATCCAGTGGAACAACCACTTTACAATAGCGCATCTAAATATTTTAAGGGGGGGGTGAGAAGGATTACTTTATCCTATCCTAGGTATTCCTTAAAGAGGTGGGGTTTCAGGTGTCTCCGGAAGGTGGTGATTGACTCCGCTGTCCTGGCGTCGTGAGGGAGTTTGTTCCACCATTGGGGAGCCAGAGCAGCGAACAGTTTTGACTGGGCTGAGCGGGAACTGTACTTCCTCAGTGGTAGGGAGGCGAGCAGGCCAGAGGTGGATGAACGTAGTGCCCTTATTTGGGTGTAGGGCCTGATCAGAGCCTGGAGGTACTGAGGTGCCGTTCCCCTCACAGCTCCGTAGGCAAGCACCATGGTCTTGTAGCGGATGCGAGCTTCAACTGGAAGCCAGTGGAGAGAGCGGAGGAGCGGGGTGATGTGAGAGAACTTGGGAAGGTTGAACACTAGACGGGCTGTGGCGTTCTGGATGAGTTGTAGGGGTTTAATGGCACAGGCAGGGAGCCCAGCCAACAGCGAGTTGCAGTAATCCAGACGGGAGATGACAAGTGCCTGGATTAGGACCTGCGCCGCTTCCTGTGTGAGGCAGGGTCGTACTCTGCGGATGTTGTAGAGCATGAACCTACAGGAACGGGCCACCGCCTTGATGTTAGTTGAGAACGACAGGGTGTTGTCCAGGATCACGCCAAGGTTCTTAGCGCTCTGGGAGGAGGACACAATGGAGTTGTCAACCGTGATGGCGAGATCATGGAACGGGCAGTCCTTCCCCGGGAGGAAGAGCAGCTCCGTCTTGCCGAGGTTCAGCTTGAGGTGGTGATCCGTCATCCACACTGATATGTCTGCCAGACATGCAGAGATGCGATTCGCCACCTGGTCATCAGAAGGGGGAAAGGAGAAGATTAATTGTGTGTCGTCTGCATAGCAATGATAGGAGAGACCATGTGAGGTTATGACAGAGCAAAGTGACTTGGTGTATAGTGAGAATAGGAGAGGGCCTAGAACAGAGCCCTGGGGGACACCAGTGGTGAGAGCGCGTGGTGAGGAGACAGATTCTCGCCACGCCACCTGGTAGGAGCGACCTGTCAGGTAGGACGCAATCCAAGCATGGGCCGCGCCGGAGATGCCCAACTCGGAGAGGGTGGAGAGGAGGATCTGATGGTTCACAGTATCGAAGGCAGCCGATAGGTCTAGAAGGATGAGAGCAGAGGAGAGAGAGTTAGCTTTAGCGGTGCGGAGCGCCTCCGTGATACAGAGAAGAGCAGTCTCAGTTGGATGACTAGTCTTGAAACCTGACTGATTTGGATCAAGAAGGTCATTCTGAGAGAGATAGCGGGAGAGCTGACCAAGGACGGCACGTTCAAGAGTTTTGGAGAGAAAAGAAAGAAGGGATACTGGTCTGTAGTTGTTGACATCGGAGGGATCGAGTGTAGGTTTTTTCAGAAGGGGTGCAACACTCGCTCTCTTGAAGACGGAAGGGATGTAGCCAGCGGTCAGGGATAAGTTGATGAGCGAGGTGAGGTAAGGGAGAAGGTCTCCGGAAATGGTCTGGATAAGAGAGGAGGGGATAGGGTCGAGCGGGCAGGTTGTTGGGCGGCCGGCCGTCACAAGACGCGAGATTTCATCTGGAGAGAGAGGGGAGAAAGAGGTCAGAGCACAGGGTAGGGCAGTGTGAGCAGAACCAGCGGTGTCGTTTGACTTAGCAAACGAGGATCGGATGTCGTCGACCTTCTTTTCAAAAATGGTTGACGAATTCATCTGCAGAGAGGGAGGAGGGGGGGGGGGAGGAGGATTCAGGAGGGAGGAGAAGGTGGCAAAGAGCTTCCTAGGGTTAGAGGCAGATGCTTGGAATTTAGAGTGGTAGAAAGTGGCTTTAGCAGCAGAGACAGAGGAGGAAAATGTAGAGAGGAGGGAGTGAAAGGATGCCAGGTCCGCAGGGAGGCGAGTTTTCCTCCATTTCCGCTCGGCTGCCCGGAGCCCTGTTCTGTGAGCTCACAATGAGTCATCAAGCCACGGAGCGGGAGGGGAGGACCGAGCCGGCCTGGAAGATAGGGGACATAGAGAGTCAAAGGATGCAGAAAGGGAGGAGAGGAGGGTTGAGGAGGCAGAATCAGGAGATAGGTTGGAGAAGGTTTGAGCAGAGGGAAGAGATGATAGGATGGAAGAGGAGAGAGTAGCGGGGGAGAGAGAGCGAAGGTTGGGACGGCACGATACCATCCGAGTAGTGGCAGTGTGGGAAGTGTTGGATGAGAGCGAGAGGGAAAAGGATACAAGGTAGTGGTCGGAGACTTGGAGGGGAGTTGCAATGAGGTTAGTGGAAGAACAGCATCTAGTAAAGATGAGGTTGAGCGTATTGCCTGCCTTGTGAGTAAGGGGGGAAGGTGAGAGGGTGAGGTCAAAAGAGGAGAGGAGTGGAAAGAAGGAGGCAGAGAGGAATGAGTCAAAGGTAGATGTGGGGAGGTTAAAGTCGCCCAGAACTGTGAGAGGTGAGCCGTCCTCAGGAAAGGAGCTTATCAAGGCATCAAGCTCATTGATGAACTCTCCGAGGGGACCTGGAGGGCGATAAATGATAAGGATGTTAAGCTTGAAAGGGCTGGTAACTGTGACAGCATGAAATTCAAAGGAGGCAATAGACAGATGGGTAAGGGGAGAAAGAGAGAATGACCACTTGGGATCTCCATAGAGGTGGATCAGAGAATCACCAGCAGCAAGAGCGACATCATTGATATATACAGCGAAAAGAGTCGGCCCGAGAATTGAACCCTGTGGCACCCCCATAGAGACTTCCAGAGGTCCAGACAACATGCCCTCCGATTTGACACACTGAACTCTATCTGAGAAGTAGTTGGTGAACCAGGTGAGGCAGTCATTTGAGAAACCAAGGCTATTGAGTCTGCCGATAAGAATGCGGTGATTGACAGAGTTGAAAGCCTTGGCCAGGTCGATGACGACGGCTGCAGAGTACTGTCTTTTATCGATGGCGGTTATGTTTAGGACCTTGAGCCTGGCTGAGGTGCTCCCACGACCAGCCCCGAAACCAGACTGCATAGTGGAGAAGGTACGGTGGGAATCGAAATGGTCGGTGATCTGTTTGTTTGCAGGGCAGGATGGATATAGGTTTGTAACAGTTTGGGTCAAGAGTGGCTCCCCCTTTGAAGAGGGTGGATGACTGTGGCAGCTTTCCAATTTGTAGGGATCTCAGACAATATGAAAGAGAGGTAAATTCTGGCAATTTAATTTTAGAAAGAGAGGGTCCATATTGTCTAGTCCAGCTGATTTATAGGGGTCCCGGTTTTGCAGCTCTTTCAGAACATCAGCTATCTGGATTTGGGTGAAGGAGAAGTGGGTGGGGGGGGCATGGGCAAGTTGCTGTGGGGAGTGCAGAGCTGTTGGCCGGGCTAGGGGTAGCCAGGTGGAAAGCATGGCCAGCCGTAGAAAAATGCTTTTTGAAATTCTCGATTATCATAGATTTATCGGTGGTGACAGTGTTTCCTAGCCTCAGTGCAGTGGGCAGCCGGGACGAGGTGCTCTTATTCTCCATGGACTTTACAGCGTCTGTTTGGAATTAGTGCTGGAGTGAACCAAGGGCTATTCTGTTCTTAGTTCAATGGGGCATGCTTATTTAAGATGGTGATGAAAGCACCTTTAAAGAACAACCAGGCATCCTCTACTGACGCGATGAGGCAGGCATCCTCTACCCAGGCCAGGTCAGTTAGAAAGGTCTGCTCGCTGAAGTGTTTTAGGGAGCTTTTGACAGTGATGAGGGGTGGTCGTTTGACCACGGACCCATTATGGATGCAGGCAATGAGTCAGTGATCGCTGAGATCCTGGTTGAAGACAGCAGAGGTGTATTTAGAGGGCAAGTTGGTTAGGATGATATATATGAGGGTGCCCATATTTACGGATTTAGGGTTGTACCTGGTAGGTTCTTTGATAATTTGTGTGAGATTCAGGACATCTAGCTTAGATTTTAAGACGGCCGGGGTGTTAGCATATCCCAGTTTAGGTTACCTAACAGTACAAACTCTGAACATAGATGGGGAGCAATC
Organism: Oncorhynchus gorbuscha; assembly: GCF_021184085.1. NCBI lineage: Eukaryota > Metazoa > Chordata > Actinopteri > Salmoniformes > Salmonidae > Oncorhynchus > Oncorhynchus gorbuscha. Next base: position 30,255,592 of record NC_060176.1, on the reverse strand, counting down.
AATTCACATATGGTGTCCAGGGCACAGCTGGGGGCTGAGGGGGGTCTGTAACAAGCGGCAACAGTGAGAGACTTATTTCTGGAAAGGTGGATTTAAAAAAATAAAAAGCTCGAACTGTTTGAGCACAGACCTGGATAGTATGACAGAACTCTGCAGTAGATTGCAACACCGCCCCCTTTGGCAGTTCTATCTTGACGGAAAATGTTGTAGTTGGGGATGGAAATCTCTGAATTTTTGCTGGCCTTACCAGGATTCAGACACTGCTAGGACATCAGGGTTGGCGGAGTGTGCTAAAGCAGTGAATAAAACAAACTTAGGGAGGAGGCTTCTGGTGTTAACATGCATGAGACCAAGGCTTTTACAGTTACATAAGTCAACAAATGAGAGCGCCTGGGGAATAGGTGTAGTACTGGGGGCTACAGGGCCTGGGTTAACCTCTACATCACCAGAGGAACAGAGGAGGAGTAGGATAAGGGTATGGCTAAAGGCTATAAGAACTGGTCGCCTAGTGCATTGGGAACAGAGAATAAAAGGAGCAGATTTCCTGGTCATGGTATAATAGATTCAGGGCATAATGTACAGACAAGGGTATGGTAGGATGTGAGTACAGTGGAGGTAAACCTAGGCATTGAGTGACGATGAGAGAGGTTGCATCTTTGGAGGAACCAGTTAAGGCAGGTGAGGTCTCCGCATGTATGGGGTGTAGGTCAAAAGAGCTATCTTTTTAAGGCATGTTAAGGCATGTTGAGCGGGACAAAATTAGGTACCGTGTATGTGAACAGTACAGCAGGCATCAGCTGTGTAGCCGAGTGATCATAGGTGAGCGTGAGACAAGGCGTTCAGAAAGCTAGCGGGCCGGGGCTTGCAGATGGGTGTTTGGCGACATCGCAACGGAAAAGCCTGTTGAAACCACATCAGACGATTACGGCGGAAGACCAGTTGTGATGGATCTGTGGGGCTCCATGTCAACGATAAAGGGTCCAGGCTAATTGGCAAAAGAGGTATTGTAGCCCAAGAATTAGCTGGTATACTTTGTCAGCTAGCCGGAAGATGGGCCTAGCTCAAGGCTAACTCAAGGCTAACTGGTGCTAGCTTCGGGACAGGGGCGTTGGCCAACAATAGCAACCGAGTGCAGCCACTTGGTTGCAGCTAGATAGCTGCGATGATCCGGTGTAATGGTCCAAAGCTTGCGGCAGTAATCCGGTGATGTGGTAGAGAAAAGCAGTCCGATATGCTCTGGGTTGATATCGTGCTGTGTAGACTGTAAGGTATTGACCGAGCAAAAGCTGGCTGGTGTCCAAGCTAAAGGTGAAGACCGTTAGCAGTGGCTAACAATGACTAATAGCTAGTAGCTAGTTAGCTGGCTAGCACCTGATGGAGATTCCAGTTATAAAGAATAAAAATAGCAGATCCGTACCACATTGGGTGAGGTGGGTTGCAAGAAGTATATTTAGTTCGTAGATGGAAAGTGAGAATACAATATATATGGGGAAAAAATGAAGAAAAAGACTAATTACATGGGACAAGGCAAAAACACGTCTGACAGCTACGCCGTCTTGGGACACCAAGACATATACTGAAGTTACTAGTTACTAACTACTGTAGCTATTGCAGTCATAACACACAGACCTGCCTTTGGGCTACTATTGGCTCTGAGTGCCATGATGAATTGGATGGACCATTAATATGATTTGTTTCTATTTAAATCATAGACTGTGGTTTCAGTGTATGGTTAATGGGGTATAATATTGTCGCCTCAGAGCACAATTTGGCAAGTGGATCACTCTAATTTGTTCATTATCACACTTAATGAAGCCAGTTACTCTCTGATGAGTGAACTCTCTGGAAACGGTAATCATAGTAAAGGGCATTAGACAGGAGACACATACACACATACCTATGGACTTCTGTCTCCTCATGGTGCCACCCTTGGCAAGTAGGCCCAGGAATGCCCCCCCTCTAGGACTGCCTGGCACAGTGGGTGGTACCACTGCCACTCCACCCTGGCGGTCATACATGGACTGTAAACCAGAGTTGGGTAGGGTTAGAGTTTGACATATTCACACCACACTGAGTATTGACCAATACCGTACTGTACATTGCTTTAGATAGAAACGTCTGCTAAATGGCATACATTATACTGTGTGGAGTAACTCACATTCATGTCAGTAGGCGTGACCAAACAGCGGCTGGAGGGGCGTGGCTTAATGGTGGCCACCTTCATGTCCACGGCCTTCTGGGAAGGTGACACCTCGTCCACTTTATCTGCAAGACAAAACCGCACCGCCTATGAGTGACAGGGTAAATAGGGCAGGACTTCCTTAAGCCTAAATATGTCATGGGCCAAATGCGTTCGCAAGCCAGTCATTTTCATAACCCCTTCCTCAGTTTCCAAACTAAGCTGAGGCTGAAACAGAGAAAAAAATCAACACAAAAAAAATTACATTAAAAAACATGTAATTTCGGGAAGAGGCCAGCCTTGGAAGCCGTGCAAGCCTTATATTGCTTATATAGCTTATATTATGTAATATTTAGTTGTGTTCATTTTTGGAAAGGCTCCATGCATTTGGGGATGTTACTGTACTTAGAGTGACTTGAAAACATATCCTCTTCTTCTGACCATCTACACACAGAGGGAAGAGAGTGGATTCAGCCTTAACCAGGACTTAGATTAGTAACAACCTCTAATACACACACGCACACACACACACACACACACACACACACACACACACACACACACACACACACACACACACACACACACACACACACACACACACACACACACACACACACACACACACACACACACACACACACACACACACACACACACACACACACACACACACACACACACACACACACACACACACACACACATATATATTCTGATGACTTCTTCTATCTGGCCATTTTCTGAGGCATGATGTGTATACATTCTGTTTCCGATGCCACTTCAGTAAATGAAACCACTCAAAATTCATCCATATTCCATACAATCTGCTACGCCGTGTAGATCCTGCTATTTAACATTATTGTTAATCTGTTTCCAATCTTTCCATTCATATGGGATTGAATTGCAGATTTATTCTAATTCATTTTTGTATATTATTATTTTTATTTAACTTGGCAAGTCAGTTAAGAACAAATTCTTATTTACAAACCTGGTCGACACTGTGCCAATTGTGCACCTAATTCATGTTGCAGGATCAATAAAACAGATGGCATGAACCTGTTTTGAGATGTGAAAACCTCTGACAAACTTTGATTTTGGGGTGAACTATCCATTTAATAGCTCTTGAGTTACCTGAATAAACCAAAGTTGAGATTTTCAGCTATGTGACATAAGCAATGTTTGAAATATAATACCATGTTATCACGTTATTGAGTCTGTGATGTCCATTCAGTATGCAGAGGTTAAGACTGGAATGAAATCATGCATTCTCATTGGTTCAAACAATTACATTCAATGACAAATCAATTTACTACAGTCAATTCCATTTAATTTCCAGTCAATTCCGGAAGTTAACTGATATTCGGAATTGGAATGTTGTTTACTTTCTGAATAGTCACAGTTGGTATTCATGTAAAAAGGAATTCCCCTCGACCACGGCCACAAATTGTAGAAAACCCTCATACTTTCATATTGACCCCCCTTGTAAAAGAGACAACTTCGTTGTAGATTTTTTTGGTATGCAAGATATAGTTAAACATGCTGAAAAGCTGCTGTATCGTTCAAAGTACACGTAGACAGGTCAAAAATCCTGACCTACGGTTCGCAACGCTCCCACATAAGGAAATAGAGTTTCCTTATGAAGTTCAGTGAGGATCTCTGAATGATCCAATGTTGACCTAAATGACTAATGATGATAAATACAATCCACCTGTGTGTAATCAAGTCTCCGTATAAATGCACCTGCACTGTGATAGTCTCACAGGTCCGTTAAAAGCGCAGACAGCATCATGAAGAACAAGGAACACACCAGGCAGGTCCGAGATACTGTTGTGAAGAAGTTTAAAGCAGGATTTGGATACAAAAAGATTTCCCAAGCTTTAAACATCCCAAGGAGCACTGTGAAAGCCATAATATTGAAATGGAAGGAGTATCAGACCACTGCAAATCTACCAAGACCTGGCCGTCCCTCTAAACTTTCAGTTCATACAAGGAGATGACTGATCAGAGATGCAGCCAAGAGGCCCATGTTCACTCTGGATGAACTGCAGAGATCTACAGCTGAGGTGGGAGACTCTGTCCATAGGACAACAATCAGTCGTATATTGCACAAATCTGGCCTTTATGGAAGAGTGGCAAGAAGAAAGACAGATATCCATAAAAAGTGTCATTCAAAGTTTGCCACAAGCCACCTGGGAGACACACCAAACATGTGGAAGAAGGTGCTCTGGTCAGATGAAACCAAAATGGAACTTGTTGGCAACAATGTAAAACGTTATGTCTGGCATAAAAGCAACACAGCTCATCACCCTGAACACACCATCCCCACTGTCAAACATGGTAGTGGCAGCATCATGGTTTGGGCCTGCTTTTCTTCAGCAGGGACAGGGAAGATGGTTAAAATTGATGGGAAGATGGATGGAGCCAAATACAGGACCATTCTGGAAGAAAACCTGATGGAGTCTGCAAAAGACCTGAGACTGGGACGGAGATTTGTCTTCCAACAAGACAATGATCCAAAACATAAAGCAAAATCTACAATGAAATGGTTCAAAAATAAACATATCCAGGTGTTAGAATGGCCAAGTCAAAGTCCAGACCTAAATCCAATCGAGAATCTGTGGAAAGAACTGAAAACTGCTGTTCACAAATGCTCTCCATCCAACCTCACTGAGCTCGAGCTGTTTTGCACGGAGGAATGGGAAAAAATGTCAGTCTCTCGATGTGCAAAACTGATAGAGACATACCCCAAGCGACTTACAGATGTAATCGCAGCGAAAGGTGGCGCTACAAAGTAATAACTTAAGGGGGCTGAATAATTTTGCACGCCCAATTTTTCAGTTTTTGATTTGTTAAAAAAGTTTGAAATATCCAATAAATGTCGTTCCACTTCATGATTGTGTCCCACTTGTTGTTGATTCTTCACAAAAAAAATACAGTTTTATATCTTTATGTTTGAAGCCTGAAATGTGGCAAAAGGTCGCAAAGTTCAAGGGGGCCGAATACTTTCGCAAGGCACTGTATGTTTCTCAGGGGGAAACACATTTTGTAAATGATACAAAGACACTTTGTAAATATAATTTTAAAAATATTGTTAATACAGTCAATGAAACCAATACACAAGTCAGTGATTTGTGGGTTAGTCCTCAAGTCATCCATACAACATACTGTACTTTGTGTGAAACATGCCTACGTAACTTACCACCTTTCTTTTTCCTTAGTGTAGCTTGGGAGGGATAGAGAAAGAATGCTCTGTATTTGATGTGTATTTGACCCGGTTCTGATGAAAAGTACACTACATGGCCAAAAGTATGTGGACATCCCTTCAAATGAATTGATTTGGCTATTTCAGCCACACCCGTTGCTGACAGGTTTGCCACCATTGGACTCTGGAGCAGCAGAAACGCGTTCTCTGGAGTGATAAATCATGCTTCCCCATCTGTTAGTCCGACGGACGAATCTGGGTTTGGTGGATGCCAAGAGAACGCTACATGCCAGAATGCATAGTGCCAACTGTAAAGTTTGGTGGAGGAGGAATAACGGTCTGGGACTGTTTTTCATGGTTCGGGCATAGGCCCCTTAGTTCCAGTGAAGGGAAATCTTAACGCTACAGCATACAATTACATTCTACACGATTCTGTGCTTCCAACTTCGTGGCAACAGTTTGGGAGCCAGGCCTAATCGCCAAACATCAGTCCCCAACCTCACTCACTCAATGCTCTTATATATATATATGCCATTTAGCAGACGCTTTTATCCAAAGCGACTTACAGTCATGTGTGCATACACTCTACGTATGGGTGGTCCCGGGGATCGAACCCACTACCCTGGCATTACAAGCGCCATGCTCTACCAGCTGAGCTACAGAAGGACCACTCTTGTGGCTGAATGGAAGCAAGTCCTCACAGCAATGTTCCAACATCTAGTGGAAAGCATTCCCATAAGATTTGAGGCTGTTATAGCAGCAAAGGGGGGACCAACTCCATATTAATGCCCATGATTTTGGAATGATATGTTCGACAAGCAGGTGTCCACATACTTTTAGAAAAATGTATATGCATGCACCAAATTTGTAATGAGCAGCCAGAGAGATAATACTCTGACATTCTCTATCCTATACAGCAAGAAAAGACAGTATTAAAATAGCAATGAACAGTAAAAGTAGTTGTAGAATTCATGCATGCGTCAACTGAGATCAGGGACATAACATACAATAATGACATTGGCCTGACACTTTTCAGTTCAGCAAGATCTCCCTTTCTCTCTCTCTTCACCTCTCCTTTCCTCTCCTCTCCTCTCTCTATCCCCAGCCTCTCCTCTCTCCCTTAATTTATCTCCTCCTCTTTATCTCAATCTCTCTCTTCCTTTCCTCCCACTGTGTTCCTTCAGTAGTGTTTCTCCTGTTTTCTACCTTGCACACAGTGTTAATTTCACACTTGTTGACACTTGTCAACTACCTATTTTTCTTGACAAAAGGCCCTGGAAAAAAACTATAAGTTACTTTTCATTTCAGTGATGAAAATGTGATGAGAATTCCATGTGAGACTAATGGACATGTAATTTGACATGAAGTTTGTTTTTAACGATTTTGTCCAATCCTAAACGTGCATGCATAATATTTCATGCAATCCCCTCATTGGCAGAATTAACATCTTTCAGTTGCCCAGTCTGATTGAGCTGATCTGCCAGGCTCTCCCTCACAGCTCCCAGGCGGTCACTTCAGTCATTAGTCAATCTGTTGAACTGATGCGAAGCCAGGACACTTGACTTGTAACTAACCTCAACTAGAAACAATTTTTACACTCTCTCTTACTTTCATGGAGGCTATTTTTGCTTCGATCACGTCAGAAGCTCTATTTTCCCATCTGTACTGCAGCTCTTGTGCTGCGGTCTGCAAATTCGAGTTGCGGTTGCTTTTTTCCTAAGGGAAAAATGAATGCTATTTGTTGAATATTAAGAGAACAGTAATACTTCTTGCATTTTTGTAAGGCTCAAATTCTCCCCTTTTCAAGGAAACTGCTTATATTTATACCCTTGACAGTTATAATGGAGAAGAAATCAGAGCTGTAGATGGTTTAACCTCTAGCGAAGGCTTTTTAGCCTATATGGTTAATTATGTTGGCATTGGTTACAATCTGCCACAATATCAATATTGCCAGCTAAGGTATACAAGTAGATAGTAGATCTAGTTGGACAACACTTTCTGAATGTGCACATGATGGAAGTTAGAGGTAGCCTAAATATTAATAATTTAAAGATGCACTAAAGTGGTTCCTCCTTTAAAAGTTGCGAGCTTACACCGTGGGACTTAGAGGTACCCAGCATCACGGCTTCATTGCTCCAGACCACCAAAAGGGGGAGTTAGAGAACTCATTATGAATTTGGATCCCAAGGTTTACATATGACCACTCATATCGAGTGGTTCCAATGACGAATTTGATGTGAGCCACCTGTCACTTGCAACTTTCTTCAGCAAAGATGGCTGACAAAACATTACGGTGTAAGCAAATGTAAGTAACTATAACATCATAACGAGTCAAGCAAACAATGTACAATTGAGAGGAATATGTTAGTTAAAGTAGAGTCAAACGATTGTGCATATTTTTTGTCATAAAGTTAATTTATGAAAATCGCTATTTAGCAAGGTTTTCTGTCAGTCATATCCAAAACCAGGTGTATCAAACTCCATTATTTGAATGATGCTGTGTCTGCATGTACAATTGAAGTCGGAAGTTTACATACACTGATGTTGGAGTCAATCAAACTTGTTTTTCAACCACTCCACAAATTTGTTGTTCATGAACTATAGTATTGGCAAGTCGGTTGGGACATCTACTTCGTGCATGACACAAGTAATTTCTCCAACAATTGTTTACATACAGATTATTTAACTTATAATTCACTGTATCACAATTCCAGTGGGTCAGAAGTTTACATACACTAAGTTGACTGTGCCATGAAATAGCTTGGAAAATTCCAGAAAATTATGTTATGGCTCTAGAAGCTTCTGATAGGCTAATTGACATAATTTTAGTCAATTGGAGGTGTACCTGTGGATGTATTTCAAGGCCTACTTTCAAACTCATTGCCTCTTTGCTTGACATCATGGGGAAATCAAAAGAAATCAGCCAAGACCTCAGAATAAAAATTGTAGACATCCACAAGTCTGGTTCATCCTTGGGAGCAATTTCCAAACGCCTGAAGGTACCACGTTCATCTGTACAAACAATAGTAAGCAAGTATAAACACCATGGGACCAGACAGCCGTCATACCGCTCAGGAAGGAGATGTGCTCTGTCTCCTAGAGATGAACGTACTTTGGTGCGAAAAGTGCAAATCAATCCCAGAACAACAGCAAAGGACCTTGTGAAGATACTGGAGGAAACAGGTACAAAAGTATCTATATCCACAGTAAAACGAGTCCTATATCGACATAACCTGAAAGGCCGCTCAGCAGGGAAGAAGCCACTGCTCCAAAATCACCATATAAAAGCCAGACTAGGGTTTGCAACTGCACATGGGGACAAATATTGTACTTTTTAGAGAAATCTACTCTGGTCTGATGAAACAAAAATAGAAATGTTTGGCCATAATGACCATCATTATGTTTGGAGGAAATGGGGGACGCTTGCAAGCCGAATAACACCATCCCCATCTGTGAAGCACTGGGGTGGCAGCATCATGTTGTGGGGTTGCTTTGCTGCCGGATGGACTGGTGCAATTCACAAAATAGACGGCATCATGAAGCAGGAAAATTAAAATGGCTATATTGAAGCAACATCCCAAGCTTGGTCACAAATGGGTCTTCCAAATGGACAATGACCCCAAGAATACTTCCAAAATTGTGTCAAAATGGCTTAAGGACAACAAAGTCAAGATATTGGAGTGGCCATCACAAAGCCCTGACCTCAATCCTATAGAACATTTGTGGGCAGAACTGAAAAAGCCTGTGTAAGCGAGGAGGCCTACAAACCTGACTCAGTTACACCAGCTCTGTCAAAAGGAATGGGCCAAAATTCACTCAACTTATTGTGGGAAGCTTGTGGAAGGCTGCCCAAAACGTTTGACCCAAGTTAAACAATTTAAAGGCAATGCTACCAAATACACATTGAGTGTATGTAAACTTCTGACCCACTGGGAATGTGATGAAAGAAATAAAAGCTGAAAGAAATCATTCTCTCTACTATTATTCTGACATTTCATTCTTAAAATAAAGTGGTGATCATAACTGACCTAAGACAGGGAAATTTGGCTAAGGTGTATATAAACTTCTGACTTCAACTGTACAAATGATTTGTACCATTGTGGTTATAATAAAGAATGTAAACAAGTTGTAAACAAGATGTGTTCTATTTACAGTAGTGATGGACAACTGGAGGCATTTTGAAAACAGGTTTTCAAACACTTGTTTTTCACAAGTGTACTGTAGCAGGTGTAGCCCATCATGCAAATGTTTACTATTAGCGGGACAACAGACTTTTTATAGCCCGGCTACTGGTGTGAAAATGTCAGATAAGTTCGATTGGGTTTAAATCAGGAGACCTACATGTAGAGTGAATTACAACTTTTAAAAAAAAAGATATACAGGCGACCTACCGAAGGTGTTGTAGGTATTTTATTTATTTATTTTTATTTACCCTTTAGGGTGGTACCATTCTGCTCATCTGATGAAGTTGCTCATGGATGAGATTCAAACTTTGAAGACCGAGATCGAGTCATTTAACCTTGTGTGTAGGGGACAGTATTTTTGTTTTTGGCTTAAAAAACGTACCCATTTGAAACTGCCTAATTCTCAGCCCCAGAAACTAGAATATGCATATAATTGACAGATTAGGATAGAAAACACTCTAAAGTTTCCAAAACGGTAAAGATATTGTCTGTGAGTATAACAGAACTGATATTGCGGGCGAAAACCTGAGGAAAATCCAATCAGGAAGTGCCTCTTATTTTAAAATCTCTCTGTTCCTATGCATGCCTATCCTCCATTTAAAGGGATATCAACCAGATTCCTTTTTCTATGGCTTCCCTAAGGTGTCAACAGTTTCAAGCTTTTATTTTGAAAAATGAGCGTGAAAGATGACATTGCGTAAGTGGATGTGTGTGGATATGTGGATATGTGAGTTTTGCGTTACAGAGTAAAGCGACCATTGTTTCTCCCGGTGTTATTAAAAACCTACACACCCTGTTGATATATTAACAAATATATATTTTTAAACACTCTACGGATTGATTATAAAAAATGTTTGACATGTTTCTGTGGACATTACGGATATTATTAGGAATTCTTGTCTGTGTTATCTTGACTGCTCTTTCCTTTGGATTTCTGAACATAATGCGCCAAACAAACGGAGGTATTTTGGATATAAAAATAATCTTTATGGAACAAAAGGAACATTTAATGTATAACTGGGAGTCTCGTAAGTGAAAACATCTGAAGATCATCAAAGGTAAACAATTAATTTGATTGCTTTTCTGATTTTTGTGACCTAGCTACTTAGTGCTTAGTGTACATAATGTTATGTTATGCTATCGATAAACTTACACAAATGCTTGGATTGCTTTCACTGTAAAGCATAATTTCAAAATCTGAGATGACAGGTAGATTAACAAAAGGCTAAGCTGTGTTTTGCAATATTACTTGTGATTTCATGAAATTAATATTTTTTTGTAATATTATTTGACTGTTGCGCTATGATATTCAGCGGTTGCTGACGGAAATGACCCCGTTAACGGGATGGGTAGCGCCAAGAAGTTAAGGCAGACCAGCAGAAAGAGAAACATTCATCTGAGGGCAGAAATACGGGCGACAGCTGATGCATTGGTCCAGAGCCAGGCGGTATTTGTGGAGAGTCAGGTGGAGAATGACGTGTTGAAAAGGGCGAGTAATGAGATGGAGTCACAATCCATATTAGGTACACCTGTGAGCTCTGGAACTCTACCTCCGACAAGCAGAGTCAACATATGTGGCGGGTTCGTCAGGTCGTCGGTTCACCCTGACATTTCCATTCCTCTTCTGACAACAGAACTTGACGAACTACTCACCAGGCACAGCAAGGGCCGCCCGGACCGATATGCTGTTCTGCTATTCCAAGGATGTGTACCCGAAGAGATACCACGAGCGGGTACAGAATACAAACTGGGATGGATCCAAGGCAAATGTGGCTTACCAGTGAACCTCCAGGTGTTCCTCATTAATACTGTGTCTCGGAAGTTTCTGTCCATGACTGATGCAACCCGAAAAAGCATTAAAGACAGAGTTAATGAGTACTTGAGTTCACCAAGAAAGTCTGGACATGGCTTTCTCTCCCTTATGTAAGGAATTAAGGCACTTTCCCATGTTTACTTGTCAGACTGCACAGTTGCCTAATAAACAAATGGAGGTGGCTTATCTTCAAAATGCTTTATTATCCAAATGTAAAAGCATATACTGTACAGTACTGTATTTCTTTATCAGCATCTTTTATGCTTTCTTTAATAAAATAATGATAAAAATACTCTTTCAAAATGCTGATTATTTAGTTATGGATTCATGACGAATTACTATGGGAATAAATATCACTGATTTACAGAAACATTGGAACAAAGTTGTCTAATGAAGGCAAACAATTTAGAATTGTTATGCTGTAGCCTACTCCCGACCGTCATGTTTTACAGCGCCATATTTTCCAATTCATCCTAACGGACACCCAGAAGATTTCGTTTTTTCATTTTTATTGGAATAAAAACACCATAATATTAATCAAATTAATTAAGCCAAATTTCTTAAAATCAATCCCATATGCTATGTTATTACAAAAACAGTTTTAAATTCTTTAGTAATGCAAATATGAAGACTATCAAATGCTTCTCAAAGATGCCCTCTGGTGGTCAAACTAGCACGAACTTGCATTAACAGAAACAATGGGTGACAATTAGATAATGTGCCACAGAATGCTGCAGCAGCCCACAAAGTCTCCTGTAGTATGGCACAACTTTTAAAAGAGTAACCACTGTATGCCATTTCCTGGTTGCAGAAACTTCAGTTTATGTGACAAAACAGGTATAGTGTAGAGAATCATTAAACCATTTAAAACTCCATAACCAAAAATATTGTATTTTCAGCTGTTTGAAGCTAGTGTACAAAACTTTATGTCATGTTTTGTCTTATATTGTCTTGTCATTATGCTTTCCCTTCTGTTCGTTTCCCCCTGCTGGTCTTATTTGGTTCGTTCCCTTTTTCTATCCCTCTCTCTCCCCCTCCCTCTCTCTCCTTTCTCTATCGTTCCGTTCCTGCTCCCAGCTGTTCCTCAATCTCCTAACTCACTCATTTAGTCTTTTCACACCTGTCTCCTATTTTGTCCTCTGATTAGAGTCCCTATTTCTCCCCTTGTTTTCCGCTTCTGTCCTTGTCGGATCCTTGTATGATGTTCGCTGTGCTGTGTCATTGTCTCGCCCTGTCGTGTCTTGTCTCCTTCAGATGCTGCGTGTGAGCAGGTGTCTGAGTCTGCTACGGTCGGTGCCTTCCCGAGGCAACCTGCAGTCTATGGTCGAGTCTCCAGTCTGTCCTCGTCACTACGAGTGGATTTTAGTTTTTTCATGTTTTGTTTTCTTCTTTAATTGTCCAGGAGTATTACTTTGCCATTTACTGGAATAAAGACTCTGTTTTCGCCAAGTCGCTTTTGGGTCCTCATTCACCTGCATAACACTTTAAGTAAAATAAGCAAAAACTAAACTTAAGAACAGGAAGCATAGAAATAGCCAACATAGGACATATCTACTGCTTCTTAAACTTGCTTTCAGGGCGAATGAATGATCTATAACTCACATTTCTATGTGAATTTGGTCAGGTAACTTAAAAAGTTACATATTGCAGCTTTAATAGAAAGAAAATGCACAGACTATTATGTGACTAAAATGGCTATGACTAAAACTACACAAATTGTCCCGAATTTAACTAAAACTAACAAAGGATGAAATTACTCAAATGTGACTAAGACTAAAAATACATTGAAAATAGAGGCCAAAATTAACACCACAAGTTTCATCCCCATTCACCCTCTGTTTCTCTCTCTTGCTCTCCCTATTCCCTGTCTTTCCTCCCAGTCGTCTCTCTCTCTTTTCTCTCTCCCTGGTTCCCTCCCATTTTCCCTCTCTGTTTTTCTCTTTCTCCCTATTTCTTGTATTTGATCTCTTCTCTCTCCATCTCTCTTTCCTCCTCCTCTTCTTTCTGTCTCTCTTTCCCCTAGCTGAGTTATAATTGTGGTGCTATAGCGTAGAGTGCGTCCCTAGCTACCCAACAGTTTCTCCTCCTCTCACCGGTGGTCTAGAGCAACCCTTCTCGGAAGCGCTGACTGTTCCCTCTGTCAGAACACATTACCACCACACTGCGCTCCCATTCCACACACGGGCCCTCGAATGAGATCTTGGCCCAACACACATACACCCATTCACACGTGCATACACACACTCACAAACGGAGTGTCATAATCACACACGCAGACGCACGCTCTCACACAGACACACATTCACAACCGTGTCTGTGTTTCTAACTCAAATCAAATGTTATTGGTCACATACACATGGTTAGCAGATGTTAATGCGAGTGTAGCGAAATGCTTGTGCTTCTAGTTCCGACAGTGCAGTAATATCTAACAAGTAATCGAACAATTTCACAACAACTACCTCATACACACGATTGTAAAGGGATGAGTAAGAATATGTACATATAAATACTTAAGATTTCCTAGGGTAACAATGTAAGAAATAACACAAACTAAATACTGCATAGTTTCCTAAGAACACGAAGTGAGGCGACCATCTCTGTCGGCGCCATCTCTCTTCCACTCAGACATTAATGCAACTCTAATGCCATCTTTACAACATGCCAGCTCCTCGTTTCCATGGTAGTTACACAAAAAAATTATGTGGAGGGATTTTCACAAACGACCACTTCTCATGCAGTGACGCAGACAATCACTGTGAGAAATCCCAGTGAAAAATAATAGCAAAAATATTGCAATCTAAAATAATACATGGTTAACATAATTAACAGCATGTTAGGCTTGAACCAATGGGCTTGACACTATAGCTTAGCTTCACAGGTTCAAAAGATGAATAAAACGTCAATGAATCAGCATGTTGAATATGTTGAATATTAGATGCACTTAGTGTATGTTTAGCTTCACTCCTCACCTTTACTGATTTCCACTAATGGGAGATAAATAACAAACCAATAGGGACAGAAGAGAAAGATCGAAAAGAGGGCGTGGTTAGAGAGTCTCATCTCAGTGACTCCTTTGTGAGAGCCTGTCAGATTGCCCCTTACCTAGTTCTTCCAGTTCAGAGGTCATAGACTTGGAGCGCATAGACAGGGCGGTGGTGGGAGCTCTCTTTGGCGGTGGGGGGGCTAAGAGAGAGAGAGAGGCTGAGAGAAAAATACATTTGGAATTTGGCCTTTATTGGCACATTTCAACACCCAAAATACATGTATCATTTTTGCATGAGCGTTGGTTGTTGGGACAGCATTGTGCTACTACTGAGATGGTGCATACCTTTTTCTACCATAACATGAAGTGGTGTAGGGGTGTAGTACCTTTTTTACGTGCGGTATCCTCAGGGTCCATATTTCTGCTCACCGTTACCACTTTGATGATGAGGCTGTTCCCTGCATGACGGATCATGTTGACCACCTGCCTGTGGCCCACCTTCACCACATTCTCTTGGTTCACCTAACAACACACACAACACATACTCTTACAATACACATATTTATATATCTGTGCTCTAACACTCACACACAACAGTATAACACAATACAGTTATGACGGTGTGAATTTGGTCCAGTAGCCATGGACCCTAATCCATTCAGATGTTCCAGATCAGAATGTGTGCGAGTGAAACCATGTAATGCCAGAGCACAGACCACATGTGATACTAAGATATACACACACACACACACACACACACACACACACACACACACACACACACACACACACACACACACACACACACACACACACACACACACACACACACACACACACACACACACACACACACACACACACACACACACAGAGAGAGAGAGAAAGAGTGGTATTTAGGGAAGTTGTTACCATTATACATATATTTTTACAAGAGAAACTGTTGCGTTTTTCAAAATTTAAACAAACGGGAATCCCACAATACTAAAACTGGAATGACATTCTCAGTAACGGTTGCACAAGAAGAACTGTGTGCAAACCACAATATAAATATAAGAATGAGCGCCCACCTCTAGCTGGGCTTGGTGTGGGCTATCCTGTGCTGGGCTTGGTGTGGGCTGGCTTGTGTCGGGCTGATATGGGCTAGCCTGTGTCTGGCTATTCTAGGCTAACCTGTGTCGGGCTGGTGTGGGCTGGCCCATCTTGGGCTGGTGTGGGCTAGCCTGTGATGGGTTGGTGTGGGCTTGGTATGGGCTGGCCCGTGTTGGGCTGTAACCTGTGCCTGCCAACTGGTTCAGGTTATCAGTCAACCTACCAGGGTATTTACAAACAGCCCAGGAAAGAAATCATCCACATGTACTGATCACATCTTTACTAATGCTGCAGAAAAGCTGCTTTAAAGCAGTATCCAAAACCATGTAGCGATCACAATATAGTAGCCATACCTCGGAACACCAAAGTTCCCCAAGGCTGGGGCTAATATAGGGAATAATATTTGATGGTCTGTAATGAGGAGCAACCAGATGCTGCACCTGACACATTTATGGAACTGCGTATTCTAGTTAGTAATAAGAATGTACCCATTATGAAAATGAATGGATTGATGAGGATTTTAAAAATGGTATGGTTGTGAGGGGTGAAGCAAAAAGAATGACAAATAAGTCTGGCTGCGCAACCGATTTGCAAAACTACTGAAAATTGAGAAATCATGTGACAATACTGAATGAAAAGAAGAAGCAACTATACTATGATAGTGAAAATATTTGGAGCACCTTACATTACATTTTGGTAAAAAAGACAAACTCAGCCACATGATTTAGTGAATCAGATGGCATCACAAAACCCACTGATATTGGCAAATACTTTCATGACTTGCCAGCAACAAATGCAGACCCTACCCATCCAAGTATAACTGACCAAATTATGAAAGATAAGCATTGTGTGTGGAAGAGGTGAAAAAAGTATTGTTGTCTATCAACAATGATGGACAATCAGAGGGCGATCCTCTATGCTCCACTCTTCTGCCCGACACCAACACCAGGAAAACCAGCACTGAAGGGCTCTTCGGCTAGGAAAACCAGGTTAACGGGTGTGGCTGTCCACCTGTGATCTTCCCTTAAAGGTGGACTCGCAGAAGCTCGCTCCACGCTACATAGGACCATTCAAGATCCTCAGTCGCATCTACCCTGTCACCTATTGTCTCCAGCTTCCCAGGTCTATGAGTGTCTATCCATTCTTCCATGTCTCCCGTCTCAAGATGGTGAGGACCAGTCCATTCTCTCCTCCCACACCTGCCCCCCCTAAACTTGTTGATGGTCGCCCGGCCGACACTGTTCATCATCTGTTGGTCCGAGACACCCTGCAGTGGTTCCACCTGTCACCAGAGGGCGGCAGAGACTGTCCTAGAGACATTAACGACACTCAGGTGTGTCCAATTTACTCATTATGAATTCCCTGTTAAAAGAGGTGTGTTTTCTGTTGTGCTTTGCAGAAGCTTTAATTGTTTACAGTGTGCGGTTGTTTCCTGAGTGAGTTTGAGACTTGGTGTTTGTTGTTTTTCAAGTGTACTGTGATCATGTGGCTACTGTTTCTCAGTGAAGTATTATGTTTATCCTTAACCACTGATTCCTCGGCTGGTCTCTTCTCTGCACCTTGGTCCAACCTCACCATGTCACAATCAGAGCTGGCTGCAGACAACGACCAGTTAGGGGGAAATCAGATTTTCAAAATTTTTATGCTATATTTATAATTATATAAAATATATGCAACGGATTTTCCACCAACAGGTTCCTGTGCTAATGCTTCACACAACCAATAAGCAAAGCAAAGCATAACTGCATACGGACTCCGGGCACTTCAACCTCATGGTTTGCGTAGAGTATGCCAATCTTGACAAACAGAAAATACATCCCTCCCTACCTTGCACCCATTATTGAAGGCTTGGCTTGACAATCTCTGAATGTCATTACACTTTTTGGTGTTTTGGAACAGGTCTCTTTCCATTCATCAAATGTTTGGATGTTGTAATTAGAGTGGACAAGCGTGCGCAGGTAGCCTACAGAAGAATTTTGAAGTAGCCTAATCAGATTGAAACATTGTGACTGGTTATGTTAATGCCAAACATAAAACTAAAAGGTAATACATCTTAGGCTGACCAGAGTACCTTCTTCCATATGTTTGGGGAGTCTCCCACATGCCTTTAGGAGAACACCAAACGTGTTTGCTTATTTTTTTCTTTAAGCAATGGCTTTTTTTCTGGCCACTCTTCCGTAAAGCCCAGCTCTGTGGATTGTTCGGATTAAAGTGGTCCTACGGACAGATACTCCAATCTCGGCTGTGGAGCTTTGCAACTCCTTCAGAGTTATCTTTGGTCTCTTTGCTGCCTCTCTGATGAATTCCCTCATTGCCTGGTTCGTGAGTATCGGTGGGAGGCCCTCTCTTGGCAGGTTTATTGTGGTGCCATATTCTTTCCAGTTTTTAATAATGGATTTAATGGTGCTCCGTGGGATGTTGAGAGTTTAGGATATTTTTTTATAACCCAACCCTGATCTGTACTTCTCCACAACTTTGTCCCCGACCTGTTTGGAGAGTTCCTTGGTCTTCATGGTGCCGCTTACTTTTGGTAATGCCCCTTGCTTAGTGGTGTTGCAGACTCTGGGCCTTTCAGAACAGGTGTATATATATATACTGAGATCATGGGACAGATCATGTAACACTTAGATTGCACACACGTGAACTGTATTTATCTGACTTCTGAAGGTAATTGGTTCCACCAGATCTTATTTAGGGGCTTCATAGCAAAGGGGGTGAATATAAACTCAGCAAAAAAAGAAACAGCACTTTTTCAGGACCCTGTCTTGCAAAGATAATTCGTAAAAATCCAAATAACTTCGCAGATCTTCATTGTAAAGGGTTTAAACATGCTTGTTCAATGAACCATAAACAATGAATGAACATGCACCTGTGGAACGGTCGTTAAGACACTAACAGCTTACAGAAAGTAGGCAGTTAAGGTCACAGTTATGGAAACTTAGGACACTAAAGAGGCCTTTCTACTGAATCTGAAAAACACCAAAAGGAAGATGCCCAGGGTCCCTGCTCATCTGTGTGAACGTGCCTTAGGCATGCTTCAAGGAGGCATGAGAACTGCAGATGTGGCCAGGGCAATAAATTGCAATATCCGTATTGTGAGACGTCTAAGACAGCGCTAGAGGGAGACAGGACGGACAGCTGATCATCCTCGCAGTGGCAGACTACGTGTAACAACACCTGCACATGATCGGTACATCCGAACATCACACATGCGGGACAGGTACAAGATGGCATCAACAACTGCCCAAGTTACACCAGGAATGCCCAATCCCTCCATCAGTGTTCAGACGGTCTGCAATAGGCTGAGAGAAGCTGGACTGAGGGCTTGTAGGCCTGTTGTAAGGCAGGTCCGCAACAGAAATCACCGGCAACAATGTTGCCTATGGGCACATACCCACCGTTGCTGGACCAGACAGGACTGGCAAAAAGTGCTCTTCACTGACGAGTCGCCGTTTTGTCTCACCAGGGGTGATGTTTGGATTTGCGTTTATCGTTGAAGTAATGAGCGTTACACCGAGGCCTGTACTCTGGAGCGAGATCGATTTGGAGGTGGAGGATCTGTCATGGACTGGGGCAGTGTGTCACAGCATCATCGGACTGAGCTTGTTGTCATTGCAGGTAATCTCAACGATGTGCGTTAGGGAAGACACCCTCCTCCCTCATGTGGTATCCTTCCTCAAGACTCATCCTAACATGACCCTCCAGCATGACAATGCCACCAGCCATACTGCATGTTCTGTGTGTGATTTCCTGCAAGACAGGAATTTCAGTGTTCTGCCATAGCCAGTGAAGAGCCCAGATCTCAATCCCATTGAGACCTGTTGGATCGGAGGGTGAGGGCTAGGGCCATTCCCCCCAGAAATGTCCAGGAACTTGCAGGTGCCTTGGTGGAAGAGTGGGTTAACATCTCACAGAAAGAACTGGCAAATCTGGTGATGTCCATGAGGAGGAGATGCACCGCAGTACTTAATGCAGCTGGTGGCCACAACAGATACTGACTGTTACTTAAAATTTTGACACCCATTTGCTCAGGGACACATTATTCCATTTCTGTTAGTCACATGTCTGTGGGACTTGTTCAGTTTATGTCTAGTTGTTGAATCGTGTTATGTTCATACAAATATTTACACGTTAACGTTGCTGAAAATAAACGCAGTTGACAGTGAGGACATTTCTATGCATGTACCACTTTTCCTAATTAAAAAAACAACAAAAAAAGTTATTTTTTAAATTTCACTTCACCAATTTTGACTATTTTGTGTATGTCCAGGACATGAAATACAAATACAAATCTATTTCAATTACAGGTTGTAATGCAACAAAATAGGAAAAACTCCAAGGGGGAAGAATACTTTTGCAAGGCACTGCATGTTGTGTTGCAATAACGTTATATGATGTACTGTCTTATCTTGTTTTATGTGTGATGTGAGTGCCTTAATGAGCTTGGACCCCAGGAATAGTAGCTGCTGCCTCGAAAGCAGCAAATGGGGATCCCTAATAAATAAAAATACAAATTGATAAAGTTGGTGTGAAGATGGGGAGAGGTACGTCTGTTATAAAAAGATGTCCTGCGTTTTTGACAGAAATCAACTGTACAAATGGTTCAGGCTCTGGTCTTGTCCCATCTTGATTACTGTCTGGTAATATAGTAAATTGCAGCAAAGAAAGACCTAGAAAGACCTAGCAAAGCTGCAGCTGGCTCAAAAAAAAGCACACCATACCCTTACCTGCACATACAGAAAAAACATCAACAACTTGCATGCCAGTCTTTCCTGGTTAAGGGTTGAGGATGGATTAACTGTATCTCTTCTAGTTTTTATGAGAAATATTACTGTGAGGAAAATTCCAGATTGTTTGCATAATTAAATAACATATAGCTCAGACATCCATATATACCCCACAATAAATGCCACCAGTGGTCTTTTCACAGTCTCCAAACAAATTCACGGCAACGCACAGTATTAAATACAGAGCTATTATTCAATTAATCATGCAAACAGCAATATTCCCTCATTTCCTTTTTATAAAACAACATCTCATGGCACAATAGGGGATGTGAAATGACACATACAAACACTCTAACACACTCAATCTACAGCACACACACGTTATTCTTTAGTTGTATTTTTTTTGTATATCATAGTATTTTAAATTTGTGTGACTATTCTAGTCTATCAGTGTTTTGTTACTTGTCGTGTTTTATGTTTTTGTGTGGACCCCTTTTGCTTCGGCTTAAACTACCGGGAATGTGAATAAACAAATAAACTCTCCCACCATGTGACATGGCAGATTAAGACAGGTGAAAAATTATGGATGTGGTGTTTTGTGCTCGTGCATGTAGTAATACATTACCTGACCTCCCAAAGTCAAACTAATCACGTCTGAATAGGGCTATAGTGCCTTCTTCTAGCATTCTAAATCTCAAACAGTCTGCTGAACACTGCATATCCATAGTGCTAAGTGGATACAGTTTACAAGTTAACAGGTTGCAGCGCTAGATATTACAGACCCTTTAGCTATCATCACAATGCTGCTTGTCAGAGAGAAAATTGGCCACACACTCAGGCATAATTGGGTAAAGGGCAATGGTTGTAATCCAATCAACATCACTGGGCACAGACATGGGGGCTGTTGGGAAAGCATGATTGACTGCTATAATAGCATGGAACTGAGATAGCTAGCATCGTAGCATTTCTTCAGTGCTAGAATATCACACAGCAAAGTGTTTATTAGCAATGTGCTAAAATGACGAAGACTTAGCTTTACTGGTTTGTTGTAACTAACTGGGTAAAGAGATAGCATTATCAGTCCACTGGTAGAATTGTGGTTTGGTAAGAGACTTTGCATTTGTATCTGCTGTATTTGTGTAGCACTAGATTGACAGTAAAGTGCTCAGAATATGCAGCAGTGGGGAAGAGATCTGACTGTCACGCGCACACACACAAACACACCCGGGGGTTGAGGGGAGCAGCTGCCTTTGCATACATACAGTGGTCACACGCAGCACTCTCCTGACCCGGGAAAGCAGAGCGTTATATAACAGTCTCCCTCCCGATCTCGCTATCTCTAGTCAAACACACTCAGGCAGAGAGATACAGCGAGAACATCCGTGTACTGTAATGTACCACATTCATTGTCTTGGATGCCAGAGATCTCCATGAACTGCTGTAGGAGAATTAGAGAGGAAGAGAGAGCGAGAAAGTGAGAGGGGGGAGCTGCTACATTTGAGGAATGACTATGTACTGTAGCAATCTGCTAACAGTCTTGATCTGGGATAACCACCACAATCTTACTTAGCCCTGTCAGCACCCCTGTAGATAACTAAGGTCCTCAAACTGCTGTGGCAGCCACTTACAGTCCAGTACCAGTACCCAAAATACTTTACTTGTATTTTAGCGATTTCAGTAGTTACCACAGCCACAAATTCATTAACTCTGCCTATTTCTACAATTTCTCTACTTAAAATGTTGTTTTACCACAGAGAGCATTTGCTTCTATCTATTCTCCTCCCTTCCTGGCTGGCAAAGTACCAAAGTAACCAGTCTCTGGTTTTGAATCTGAATTTGGAGAACTGAAATTGAAAACGGAATCTGAATGCATCTGAAAAGTTGAATATTTTAAACTTTGATAAACTTGAAATTATAGTTTGTAAACTTGATTCACAGACATTGAATGTAATAGCTACCAAATTGAAAATATGTAAATATTGAATTTGAATATTCAAGAAATGTAAAAAACGAAATGCAATATTAATTGTAATTAGTTTCAAATCATTAAATACAAGTTCAATTTATGAATTCAATGATTTAATTTATGTATTAGAAAAAAATATATATATATATATAAAATTAAAATTCAATATCATAATACAACTTCTAAATTATGAAATTGAAATACAATTTCCGTTGGCACTGACATCACTCCATACTTTGGGCCATACACTCCACTTAACATTAGTAAGCCACTGGTTCTTAAGCCGTAGCCTTTATAGACTGAATAGGCAAGAGACATTCAGCCTCTTGGAAGGAAATGGAAGTTCAATGAAAAATATGTTTTTGGCATTAACTGCCAAATCATTTTGGGGATAAAAAGTGTTTTGGTATATTGCACATCCTGTTCAAGACCCTGGTAAATGTTCATACACTATAAAGGTAATAGAGTTCCATTTGGGATGCAGTCTAGCCCATCAGCTAAGGGCACAATCATTTGCCAAAAACTGCAATGTTTGAGGAACAAGAGGTCAGACATAAACAGTGTTCTAACAGCAAGGAGTCTCAACATTACAGACAGTTTAACAGAGGAGAAGAGAGGGGAGGGGAGGAGATCCTTCATCTCCAAAAGCAGCTTGGTGGACTCGGCCCTCGTGAACTATGTATTTCATGTTACCAGCAGCCTGCAGTAAAACTGCCACCTTTAACCTTTGACACTGACAGGATACGAAGTCACCCGAGACCCCTCGGGAATCATCGTGAGCGAGCGAGTCATTTTCTACAGTGCTTATCCAACACTGCAGAGCTAGATTGTCACCTCAGGAATGACGACAGAGGCTTAAGTCCAACAATTGCCTGTATTGTGGTGCTAGAGGGCATTACAAATCCGTCTGTCCAGTAAAAGACCAGACTCATCAGCTAGGTAAGAGTACCATGGTGGGTCATACTGGGAGTTTTCTAACTCACATTACTCATTCTCTCTTCCATGTTATCCTGCTGTGGGGTGACCGGTCTAAATCTCTCCGGGTGCCCATTGACTCTGGAGCTGATGAGAGTTTAATGGATGCTACTCTGGTATTGGAGCTTGGTATCTCCACACAACCCCCCTCCATTCCTATGGCTCCAGAGCACTGAATGGACACACCATAGGCAGGGTCAGCATGGTGCCCACTAGCCTGTGTGTGTTGGGCAATCACAGTGAGTCCATACAGCTTCTTCTCATTGAATCTCCCAATGTTCTTGTTGTTTTGGGATTTTCATGGCTCCAGAGACACAACCCCGTTATTGACTGAACCACTGATTATATCTTGGGTTGGAGCCCGTTCTGCCACTTGCATTACCTGAAGGTGGCTCAGCCTGTTCTGGGATGTCCTCCTGTGGGGCTCTGGTAATACCTCAGATTTCTCCCCTGTTCCCACGGAATCCCAGGACCTCCTGGAGGTGTTCAGCAAGGCTCTCGCCACCTCCCTCCCTCCCTCCGCATCGTCCCTACGATTGCGCTATTAATCTCCTCCCGGGCACAACACTGCCTCGTGGGTGGCTATATTCCCTGTCTGGCCCTGAGACCAAGGCCATGGAGGAGTACATTGAGGACTCTCTGGCTGCTGGGAGCATTCGTCCATCTGCCTCCCCTTCCGGCGCAGGGTTATTCTTTGTGGGAAAAAAATGACAAGACTCTGCGTCCATGTATCGACTACCAATGACATCACAGTGAAGGATCGTTACCCTCTACCAGTCCTCTCCTCGGCTGTCGAACGTCTTCAGGGGGCCACCATCTTTTCCAAGTTGGACCTTCGGAATGCCTACCACCTAGTTCAAATACGTGAAGGAGACGAGTGGAAGACGGCCTTCAACACAGCTAGTGGACACTATGAGTACCTGGTAATGCCGTTTGGACTCAACAACACTCCCGGAGTGTTCCAGGCCCTGGTCAACAATGTGCTCCGTGACATGTTGAATAGATTTGTGTTTGTCTACCTCAACGACATCCTTGTTTTCTCCCGTCCTGCACAAGAACACGTCCTCCATGTGCGACAAGTCCTTCAGCGCCTCCTAGAGAACCAGTTGTGAAAGCTGAGGTGTGTGAAATTCACTGCTCCGCTACCTTCTCTCTGGGACATGTCATCGCTGAAGGGAGTGTTCAGATGGAAAATGTGAGAGTGGGGCTGGATTGGGGGGGGGGGTAACCGAATGTTTGTCCTTGATTCGGCCCGAGCATGGGCTCATTCCTCCAAGCTCACCTGCCATCCCGGCTCCTGTCGAACCCAGGCATTCCTCTGACAAAGCTTCTGGTGGCCCACTATGGCTTCTGACGTCTCAGCCTTCGTCACCACATGCATGCTGTGTGCTCAGATTAATACTCTGCAGCAGGCTCCGGCTGGCCTCCTTCAGCACACTACCTGTTCCTCATCGCCCCTGGGCCCATATGTCCCTGGATTTTGTCACTGGGCTTCCTCTGTGATGGCAACACCACTATCCTGACAGTAGTGGATAGTTTCTCTGAAGTCGCCCATTTCATCTCTCTCCCCAAGTTACCTTCCGCCAAGGAGACGGCCCAGCTCATGGTGCAGCACGTCTTCTTAATCCATGGACTCCTTGTTGACATGGCCTCTGATCTTGGTCCATAATTCTCATCCAGATTCTGGAAGGAGTTCTGCACCCTCATTCGGTCGTCGGCCAGCCTGTCCTCCGGATTTCATCCCCAGTCCAACGACCAGATGGAGCGAGCCAATCAAAACCTGGAGACTGCGCTTAGGTGCCTCATCTCAACCAACCCCACCACCTGGAGCCGGCAACTTGTGTGGGTGGAGTACGCCCGGAACACTTTTCCCTGCCCGGCCACTGGGCTTTTACCCTTCGAGTGTTCCATGGGATATCATCCTCCGCTCTTCCCAGAGCAAGAAGAAGAGGTTAACATACCCTCGGTCCAGATGTTCGTCCGCCACTGTCGGCGTACCTGGAAGAGAGCTCGGTCTGCTCTTCTCAAGGCCACCTCCAGGTTTCGTCGACAAGCGGACTACCACCGGACTCTTGCTCCCAACTATCATCTCGGACAGAGGGTATGGCTGTCTACGTGGGACCTGCCCCTCCAGGGTGGAGTCCCTTAAACTTTCCCCCCATTTTATTGGTCCTTTCCCCATCTCTAAAGTCCTTAGTCCCACTGCTGTTCGTCTTCTGTTGCCCCATACCCTTCGTATACATCCCACCTTTCATGTGTCCAGGATTAAGCCTTGTCTCACTGTCCTTTGTCTCCTGTTTCCAGGCCCACCCCACCTCCAGTCTCATCGACGGCCATCCGGCGTACACGGTGAGACGCCTCCTGAGGGTTCAACCTCGGGGCAAGGGTTTCCAGTACCTGGTTTGACTGGGAAGGTTATGGCCCGGAGGAGAAGTGCTGGGTCCCTGCTTTGGACATCCTGGACCTGGCCCTCATCGCCGACTTTCACCACTGGCACCCTGGTCAACCAGGTATAAAAAAATTGTCATTGGATTTAGGTAAAAAAAAAAATGAAATGCCATTTATGACTTTTTGCAAATCTAATCTGTTTTCCTCATTGTCACAACATCCTCACGTTGATTTTTTTTTAATGATGTGGAAATAACATTGATTCAACCAGTTTTTGCCCAGTGGGTGGTCTGTGATTTAAGATGCTGTAATAGAGAGATGAGGGGAAAGAGTGTGTGTAACATCTCATGAGAAAGGAGTGAGGGAGAGAGAGGAGAGAAAGCCAGAGATGGAGGCCGAGAGCGAGGGAGAGTTGCAGATAGATGCAGTTCTCTCTCATCATTTGCTGCTCCATTTGGCAAGAGCCAACCACAGCACTGCACTGATTACAGTTGCACTGTTTGCACTCGTTACACACACATACAGTATTGCACGCAAGCACAACAGGGATTCACAACCATGTTCATAACAATTCTCAAACAGCACCATCATAACCATTATCCCACAAAAACAGAACACAAAAAGTACCCACATAAACAGTTATTCAGGTCTCCGGATTGTTATTGTGTGATACTAGCCTAAGCTGGCTATCACTACCTGGATGTAGCTCTTCCCACTACATCCTTGGCTGTGACAAGGAACTACCCTTGACTTAGTGGTGGATCCTGACCCAGAGTTTGGGACTCACTGGTCTGATCCAAAAGCACTCCAAAACTCAAAGAATTGAGCAGCGACAGGACAAGTGGTGACACCTGGTATCAAAAAGCTGCAAAGTTGGGCTTGTTGTAAATCATCCTAAAGAAACAACATTTAATTATAACATTTTTCTTGCATAATTATCATACCATCGTGTGCTTTCTAAGTAAATGCCAGGTAAAATTAAGAGGGACCTAAGATCATTTTGAACCAAAGATCAAGTGCCAACAGATATCACCAATCAGCTCTCACTCATCCCAAAAAGGATCTCTACAACTAATCTCATTGCTTCCAGCAGCAGGAAGAAAGAACTCTGTTTAGGAAAGGAGGTGAAGAGTAGTATGACACACACACACTCTCACATAAAAGCGCATACATGAACACACCTGCACGCATGTACACACACACACTTACCTCGATGAGGAAGTCCCCGGTCCTTAGCCCCGCCTGCCAGGCCACTCCTCCCTCGTCCACCGACTCCAGGTATTGAAGGGCTGGGAAGGCAGGGGTGGGAGTAAACTCCTCGATGGGTGTGTCCGCTATGGGAGAGAAAGAGAGAGAGAGAAAGTTAGTGGGTCACCCTATCCTGGACACCACTCCCTTCCTCAACCCTGAGCCTATGGAGATCTAGCCCCATTCCAGATCCACACACACACACACACACAATCAGCTTTATTTACATTACATTTTTAGGGTGGATGGGGAGAATGAAATAACAGGGTTTAGCATTGGCTTTGTGGTCGGCGGACAAACATACAAACAAACAAAACAAACATCTGAGTATTCACCAGAGACAAGCAGAGAGAATCCATTCGTCACCAATAAACCCACAAAGGTCATTGCCAATTCAATAAGGTGGAAGGCTGCAGACACTGTGCTGTCATCAACACAGCCAGATTAGATTACTGCTGTCCTAATGTCTATGCATGGCAGTGTGTGTGTGTGTGTGTCTAGACACAAGGTTTGCTCTGGTGGTAGGGGCCAGTAAGATCTCTTTCTCCCATCTCCTATACTCCTGTCTATCTTCTCTCCCCGTCTCCCTATCATCACCCTTTTCCCCTGTCACCCTCTCCCTCTTTCCCCTCTCCCATCTCTTCTCCTCTCTTCCACCTTCCACTGACCAGTGATATTCACATGATGTCCTCGTGGCAGCCAGAAACCAATGGTGACAAGTGACATTTGTGATCAATCTCCCTCTTGCTGTAAGAGAGATGCTAGGCACTGTGTGCGTGGGAGCGTGTTTGCGCAAGCATTCATTTGTGATTTTATGTGAGAGTGGGTGCGTTGTGTGTCTGTGTTTTTGTGCGATTTTGTGTGTTTCCGTTGTGTGTGTTTGCGAGCATCAGAGTGTGTATGTGTGAAGTGCACAGTGCCAGAGGATAAAGAAGGCTGGCTCAGTTCCCTTGGGTGATGGCAGTGTCAGAACAACTGTAGTACATTCGGCTTGTTGTTTTTAATGCTAAATGACTCTCCTCTCTCTCTTCCTCTCGCTGTCAATTTCTTCCTCTATCCATGTCTCTAAAAAATAAAATGTACCTCTCGACAGTGCAGACCAATGAGAGTATGCCACCTCGCAGCATTTGACAGTGTGGATTATGACATGGCTGTAATCGTCATAGAAACCAAAACAGCCGCTCAGCGGGCTATTTTTAGACAGCATCACATGCGGGGTGGAATATCAAATTATGTGTGGACAATCGCACTAATGTCCTGACAACATGTCCTACATGCAGGCTAATATTGATGTGTGTGTGTGTGTGTGTGTGTGTGTGTGTGTGTGTGTGTGTGTGTGTGTGTGTGTGTGTGTGTGTGTGTGTGTGTGTGTGTGTGTGTGTGTGTGTGTGTGTGTGTGTGTGTGTGTGTGTGTGTGTGTGTGTGTGCATTTGCGATTATGTGCATTTGCGAGTGTGTGCTCTAGATTAGAGGTCTTCACAGATCCACCTGTATCCGAACACCCGAGATCCAGAATTCTAAATAATGTCAAGGGTCTGGTAGGATCTGATATGATTGTCACGGGTCTCGGGTATGTGTAATTTTGACAGACTTGTCCGGAAGGACCCATATAGATCTGAATGTGACTGCTGCAGTAGAGAGAGAGAAATGAATCATTTATCCTTCTGCTCTTTGATTTTCACTGGAGTGGCACGAGGCAATTGTTGGCCAATCATAAGTCATCAACGAGGCAATAGGCTACAGTCATAGAGCCTCCATGTGGGCAATAAGTTATGAGATATTAATCAACGGAAGATGCAATTAAAGTGATAGAATTAAAAGTTAAAGGAGAAGAATAGGTTACAATTACCAAGAGCCAACAGGTAGGCTACGACTTTATATTCTGAATGGAGTTGTTGTTTGTAACTGTGTTTGTAACTACCCCCTCTTCCTTCCGCTTGAAATCAAATCACATTGTATTGGTCACATACTCGTTTAGCAGATGCTGTTGCGAGTGTAGCGAAATGCTTGTTAAAAAAAGCTCTGGTTAAAAAAGGAGTTTAAAATGGACTTTCTGCTGCCTCGGATCCGTCCGGGTCTGGAGCCGGCCAGATCTATAAGGAACGGGTTTAGTTGTCCTCGGGTCCGTTCGGAACAGGTCTTTATATTTAGAACATGTATTTATGGAGATGGGAAAGCCCCAGGTCCATTTCGGAACGGGTCCAACTATTTGGATCCATGAAGGGCTCTGCTCTAGAGAGGTGGACAGAAGTGCTGTTAGTCTTTGTGTGTGTGTTTATGCGTGTGTGTTGTGCCTGGCTGGCTAGACATTGATATTGATGCTCAGACACACAGACACAGACACAGACACAGACACAGACACAGACACAGACACAGACAGACAGACAGACAGACAGACAGACAGACAGACAGACAGACAGACAGACAGACATTAGCCTATAGATTACTGTTTACATTAAACAGTAGGGTATAGGTGATTGCCATACAGAGTGGAGGGGTTCCTGTGGTTACATCAGGTGGGCAAAACCATTTTAATCTCATTAACCTTTTACCATATAGAGACATAGATCAAATACATAGGCTGTTATTATCTTGTTTAATGTGCAGTGCCTACATATACAGTGACCATGAGAAAGGGATAAGGAGAATGTGGGAGACACCAGGGTAGCCTCTTACCTTTGGCACCTCGCAGCACGAAGCCGAAGCCTTCATTCTCCTTCTTGGTCAAGACCACCGTCTTCTCGTCGACCACGCAGTCGCTGTGGAGAAAATAACGCGCAAAGCGCCCGTTATTACAGCCCATCATCCGCATCATGGCCACAGCCGCCCGCCCCGAGTGCAGGTTCATCGCGGTAAACTACTCTGGGCAGCCCCCGATGGAGGGGCTACTTGCCTCGGCCCCTTTTAGCTCAAATGAAGTGCGCGACAACGCTGGCAGTGGGAGTCCGGCGCCCGCATCTCCAGAAAAGCCGCCGCTGCTCCTCTCCTATCCTCTGCCGCCGAAAACCACCCGGAGGAGCGACAAGCGGAGGCCAGAGCTGGCGACTAAGTCGAAGCGTGACGTCAGATAGAAGCAGCATTACCGACTAAATAAATGATGATGAAAGCGTGGCTTGGCGCGGAGGAGGGGGAGAGAAACGGAACGGAGGGCAGGCAGTTAAAATAGTCCTAGGCGAGGAGTGCGCGCAACGGATGAGAGAAAAGAGAGAGGGACCAGCATGGCAGTGCGCGGGCACGACGACAGAAGGCAATGCGTGAGTGATTGACCCTTTCACTCGAGTCGAGAGGTGGGTGTCCTCTCACTCAGTGGCGTGGGGTGGCGGTGGATGACACAGAGCCCCGCAGCCCGCATGTGCTTTCATGACATTTTTCTTTAATGTAATCCAAGGCGACAGATGCGCCTAAAGCAAAGTGATGAGCGAAACAGACAGGGAGGGAAAGATATTCAGGTAATTATGTTTATTTCATGTTGATTGCTGTGGTTTAAAATAACGTTGATATAGTTTTTATAACGTGTATTTTTGTTGGATCAGCCTGACTCCAAATGAGATTGGGAACAAAGGTGATAACTCCAACCTGTGCACTCATACTCCAAAAACAGAATGCCACCACATCAGTCACAGCCATATTCAATCAGGCTATTCAATTCTCAGACATCTCTTCACCTCTATAACTTCCAGAAAAAAAACATCTACCAGCAGCAATGACGTGGTCCAAGCAATACAGCCCCATCAACACCACAGTAGGGCAACCAGGCTACCAGCAGTACTGCTATATACCCTTTACCTGCCACATCTGCTGCTGGAACCATTCAGTCTATCTATATACTATATATAAGGATAAAATGAGGGAGACTGTGAGATAAGTGTCTAGTGCCAAGTGAAAATTCAATAGGTGCCTTTCATTCCCTCCCCCAATCCCAGCTCTTATGGCAGATGTATTATTAAAAAATAT
This sequence comes from Oncorhynchus gorbuscha, assembly GCF_021184085.1. Classification (NCBI taxonomy): domain Eukaryota; kingdom Metazoa; phylum Chordata; class Actinopteri; order Salmoniformes; family Salmonidae; genus Oncorhynchus; species Oncorhynchus gorbuscha. The sequence goes on along the minus strand of NC_060176.1, from coordinate 30,224,878 downwards.
TAATATATTTCACCTTTATTTAACCAGGTAAGCCAGTTGAGAACAAGTTCTCATTTACAACTGCGACCTGGCCAAGATAAAGCAAAGCAGTGCGACAAAAACAACAACGCAGAGTTACACATGGGATAAGCAAACGTTCAGTCAATAGCACAATAGAACACATCTATATACAGTGTGTGCAAATGTAGTAAGATTAGGGAGGTAAGGCAATACATAGGCCATAGTGGCGAAATAATTACAATTTAGCATTAACACTGGAGTGATAGAAGTGCAGATGATGATGTGCAAGTAGAGATACTGGGGTGCAAAATAGTAAAATAAATAACAATATGGGGATGAGGTATTTGGGTGGGCTATTTACAGATGGGCTGGGTACAGGTGCAGTGATCGGTAAGCTGCTCTGACAGCTGATACTTAAAGTTAGTGAGGGAGATATAAGTCTCCAGCTTCAGTGATTTTTGCAATTCGTTCCAGTCATTGGCAGCAGAGAACTGGAAGGAAAGGCGGCCAAAGGAGGAGTTGGCTTTGGGGATGACCTGTAAAATATACCTGCTGGACCGCGTGCTATGGGTAAGTGTTGATATGGTGACCAGTGAGCTGAGATATTTGATTGCCCAGCAACAGCCCCAAAACATCACTGCTCTAGAGGAGATCTGCATGGAGGAATGGGCCAAAATACCCTCTCTCATAACTCTCTCTCTAACCCTCTCTCATATTTTTAGGTGGGAGAACTTGCACAATTGGTGGCTGACTAAATACTTTTTTGCCCCACTGTACCTGCTGGAGAGCATGCTACGGGTGGGTGTTGCTATGGTGACCAGTGAGTTGAGATAAGGTGGGGCTTTACCTAGCAAAGACTTATAGATGACCTAGAGCCAGTGGGTTTGGCGACGAATATGAAGTGAAGGCCAGCCAACGAGAGCATACAGGTCGCAGTGGTGGGTAGTATATGGGGCTTAGGTGATAAAACGGATGGTACTGTGATAGACCACATCTAATTTGCTAAGTAGAGTGTTGGAGGCTATTTTTTAAATGACATCGCCGAAGTCAAGGATCGGTAGGATAGTTGGTTTTACAAGGGTATGAGTGAAGGAGGCTTTGTTGCAAAATAAGAAGCTGATTCTAGATTTAATTTTGGATTGGAGAAGCTTAATGTGAGTCTGGGAGGTTGCTGAGGGGGGTGCAGAGCTGTTGGCCGGGGTAGGGGTAGCCAGGTGGAAAGCATGGCCAGCCGTAGAGAAATGCTTGTTGAAATTCTCGATAATCATAGATTTATCGGTGGTGGCAGTGTTTCCTAGCCTCATTGTAGTGGGCAGCTGGGAGGAGGCACTCTTATTCTCCATGGACTTCACAGTGTCCAAAAACTTTTGGGAATTTGTGCTACAGGGTGCAAACTTCTGTTTGAAAAAGTTAGCATTTGCTTTCCTAACTGACTGTGTATATTGGTTCCTAACTTCCCTGAAAAGTTGCATATCGCGGGGGCTATTTGATGCTAATGCAGCATGACACAGGATGTTTTTGTGCTGGTCAAGTGCAAGTAAAATCTGGAGTGAACCAAGGGCTATATCTGTTCTTAGTTCTACAAGATAAACGTTTAGCAAATTTGTATGCCACACTAGTCACACTGTCTATGTGCATATATATATATGCTTTATCTTGGCCAGGTCGTAGTTATAAATGCGAACTTGTTCGCAACTGGCCTACCTGGTTAAATAAAGGTGAAATAAAAAAAATAAAAAAAACATCCTCTTGGCTTCTTTGGTATGACGGTACAAGCTTGGCACCTGTATTTGAGATGTTTCTCTCATTCTTCTCTGCAGATCCTCTCAAGCTCTGTCAAGTTGGATGGGGAGCGTCGCTGCACAGCCATTTTCAAGTCTTTCCAGAGATGTTCCTTCGGATTACTCAGAGACATTCAGAGACTTGTCCCGAAGCCACTCCTGCGTTATCTTGGCTGTGTGCTTAGGGTCGTTGTCCCGTTGGAAGGTGAACCTTCCCCCAGTGTAAGGTGCTGAGCTGAACAACATCCCCACATCATGATGCTGCAACCACCATGCTTCACCGTAGGGATGGTGCCAGATTTCCTCCAGATGTGATGCTTGGCATTCAGGCCAAAGAGTTCAATCTTGGTTTCATCCAAACAGAGAATCTTGTTTCTCATGGTCTGAGAGTCCTTTAGGTGCCTTTTGGCAAACTTCAAGCGGGCTGTCATGTGCCTTTTACTGAGGAGTGACATAAGTCTGGCCACTCCACCATAAAGGCCTGATTGGTAGATTGCTGGAGAGATGGTTGTTCTTTTGGAAGGTTCTCCCATCTCCACAGAAGAACTCTGGAGCTCTGTCAGAGTGACCATTGGGTTCTTGGTCACCTCCCTGACCAAGGACCTTCGCCCCCGAATGCTCAGTTTGGCCAGCGACCAGCTCTAGGAAGAAACTTTGTGGTTCCAAACTTCTTCCATTTAAGACTGATGGAGGCCACTGTGTTCTTGGGGACCTTCAATGCTGCATAAATGTTTTGGTACCCTTCCCCATATCTGAGCCTCGACACAATCCTGTCTCTGGTCTCTACGGACAATTCCTTTGACCTCATGGCTTGGTTTTTGCTCTGACATTCACTGTCAACTGTGGGACCTTACATAGACAGGTGTGTGCCTTTCCGAATCATGTCCAAACAATTGAATTTACCACAGGTGGACTCCAAACAAGTTGTAAAAACATCTCAAGGATGATCAATGGAAACAGGATGCACCTGAGCTCAATTTCAAGCCTCATAGCAAAGGGTCTGAATACTAATGTAAATAAGGTATTTCAGTCTATTATGTTTCATAAATGTGCATACATTTCTAAAACCTGTTTCCCTTTGTAATTATGGGTTATTGTGTGTAGATTTTTTATTTATTTAATCAAACTAAATGTGGAAAAAGTCAAAGGGTCTGACTATCTAGTCAAGTTAGGGACCATTCAAAAATTATTACGGGGGAGGAGGGGTCCAACCCCCCTCCTCGAGTTGTAATGATTTTGTTTTACCTCCCTGCCCAACACCCTCACCTTATACTTGAAAAAACGTATATTACCCTCCAGTTTTGTTTTTATTAACTTAACAATGATTAAGACAACAGTAACTGCCTTGGCAATAGTGTAGCAACCCTGTGTTTCTAAGTGCCGATATCGACTCTGCCACTTAAGCTTGGTTTTGTGGCACAGTTGATGCCATGCTGGGCTATGGGATAGAAGGTTGAGGGTCCACCCACGACTTCGGCGGGCGAGCTCACTCTCCCTACTATTCTCATTACAATATGTTGTTCAAAGTGGTTAGAGAGGCTAATGAGAGAGAAATAATGGAGGTTACCAAAAATATTACAAGATTATTAAATTATGACAGGAGTGTTTGCTTCAGTTCCTCCCATTTAATAAGAGAGGAAGCACAAAACTGGCACCTGTCATCAGTCCTCACACATCTCTCTCAGTACCTGTCAGAAGTTGAATAATAGTGAAGACATCACAACTATGAAATAACATATGGAATCATGTAGTAACCAAAAAGGGTTAAGCAAATCCAAATATATTTAGATAGATTCTTCAAAGTAGCCACCCTTTGCATTGATGACTGCTTTGCACACACTTGGCATTCTCTCAACCAGCTTCACATGGAATTAATTTCTTTTAAAAAACACACACAAAAAAAAAAATTAATTTGACCCCTTTTTCTCTCCAATTTCGTGGTATCCAATTGTTTTTAATAGCTACTATCTTGTCTCATCGCTACAACTCCCTTACAGGCTCGGGAGAGATGATGGTTGAAAGTCATGCGTCCTCCGATACACAACCCAACCAAGCCGCACTGCTAACACAGCACGCATCCAACCCGGAAGCACCAATGTGTCAGAGGAAACACCGTGCACCTGGCAACCTTGGTTAGCGTGCACTGTGCCCGGCCCGCCACAGGAGTCGCTGGTGCACAATGAGACAAGGATATCCCTACCAGCCAAGCCCTCCCGAACCCGGACGACGCTAGGCCAATGGTGCATCGCCCCACGGACCTCCCAGTCGCGGCCGGTTGCGACAGAGCCTGGGCGCGAACCCAGGGTCTCTGGTGGCACAGCTGGCGCTGCAGTACAGCGCCCTTAACCGCTGCGAATGAATTTCAATTAACAGGTGGAACTTGTTAAAAGTACATTTGTGGAATGTCTTTCCTTAATGCATTTGAGCCAATCAGTTGTGTTGTGACAGAAGATAGCCCTATTTGGTAATATACCACGTCCATAGAATGGCAAGAACAGCTCAAATAAGCAAAGAGACATAAACTGTTCAGAGGAGACTGTGTGCATCAGGCCTTCATGGTCAAATTGCTGCAAAGAAACCACTACTAAAGGACACAAATAATAAGAGACTTGCTTGGGCCAAGAAACACGAGCAATGGACCTTAGACCGGTGGAAATCTGTCCTTTGGTCTGATGAGTGTGTTTTAGAGTTTTGGTTCCAACCGCTGTCTTTGTGAGACTCAGGGTAGGTGAATGGATTATCACCGTGAAGCATGGAGGAGGAGGTCTGATGTTGTGAGGGTGCTTTGCTGGTGACACTGTCAGTGATTTATTTAGAATTCAAGGAACACTTAACCAGCATGGCTACCACAGCATTCTGCAGCGATAAGCCATCCATAGTGGGACTATCATTTGTTTTTAAACAGGACAATGACCCTACATCTCCAGGCTGTGTAATGGCTATTTGACCAAGTAGGAGAGTGATAGAGTGCTGCATCAGATGACCTGGCCTCCACAAAAACCTGAACTCAACCCAATTGAGATGGTTTGGAATGAGTTAGACCGCAGAGTGAAAGAAAAGCAGACAACAAGTGCTCAGCATGTGTGGGAACTCCTTCAAGACTTTTGGAAAAGCATTCCAGTTGAAGCTGGTTAAGAGAATGCCAAGAGTGCGCAAAGCTGCCATCAAGGAAAAGGGTGGCTACTTTGAAGAATCTTAAATATATATATATTTTTTTTGTTTAACTCTTTTTTGGTTACAACATGATTCTATATGTGTTATTTCATAGTTTTGATGTCTTCACTATTATTCAGGCCTATAGTTTAGTAATATGTTTTTGAATAAATTAGCTTTTTTGTTGTTGGAGAAGAAGCACTCTTGCTTGCTGTATATAAAATAGGCAATCAAAATTAACTGGTGGGGAAGATTGAATGGCGAGAGCGTAGGATACATGTAGCTCTGGTGGGATGTGATCTGGCGGTGATAAATTGATATATTGCAGCACTGGTGCATTGTACACGTAGCCTATAGAGAACAGATGAAAATCCATTAATTCATTCATTCATTCACACAACAAACCTGTGTCTTGCAGTGCACGGCCTGTCAGTGGCAGTACAGGTGTCCCATATAATATTTTCTATTGGTCGAACCACAGGTTCCATAGGGGAGGCATATCTAATTAGATGGGAAAGTTGGCTAGGATGGAATATAGGAAAACCTGCCAAAACAGTGAATGTAAATAGGGGGGAAATGCACTATACCCTCCACTGTGTGTCCAATAAAAAACTACAGAACCCTCCCCAAAGCAAAGAAAAAATTTGCACCCCTCCCTCTCCTATCTTGGTCCCCCACAGTAATTTTCAAACGGCCCCTTATGGGAGATATGCCTATATCACACTTCATGCTGTAATTAGTGGTCTAAAATTGCCTAGTGGTCATATCCAACACATTGGAAAGTAGGCCTGTGACTGGGAGTGGATAAGACAATGAGAGAGAAGAAGAAGAGAAACATGTAATGATAACAACTGAAAACTAGAGCAAAAACAAACCTCAAAAAAACTGCTCTGAGACAAGCTACCACTTCACATAAACTTCCACTTAGCTAATCACCCTATGTGCTTGTGTGTGTATGCGTGTGTGTGTGTTTTAATAAAGGCATCTGAGTAACCTTACCTGGAGGCATCAAAGCTATCGTAGGACCCCACAGTGTAGTGTCGGAAGAGTTTCCTCCTGTCCGAGCGGTCAGCTCTTGTGTCTGTGGAAGAACAGGAGGACCAACAGTCATTGACCACATGAGTCACCTACCGCATGCATGGCTACAGAAATCAATTCATCATCCCTAATAGAAAGATATATACAAACAATAGCAACATGCAAACTGTGAAACTCCTTTACAAGAAAGTGCAGCTCTGCAATCCAATCAACTGTGCAAACAACCATAGAAATATGGACACGTTCCAGTTTTCATTATAAAAGTACAAAACGAATGACAAATTACAAATCGAACCCCAACCCCTACCACCCTATAGGCACTTCAAGTATGTAACTCTGAAAGGATTAGATAAGGTGACTGATAACAACAAGCTGCATAAGTGTGCACCACTGTAACGCAAATAACTACAATCTCCTTTGGTAAAAATAAACAACACTTAAGCAATAATACAACTCAAGCAACACACACACACACCTCCAAAACAAACTTTCCTCCCGATAGAGCCAGTTTTTTCCATTTGCACTCCTAAAAGTCTCTTCCCTCTTTCTCTCCCTCAATTTCTGTCTTTAACATACACCATCTCCCTCTCCCTCTCATTCTTTCAGACACGCTTTCTATGTCTTTCCCTCGCTCTTCCTCTTTCTCCCTTTCTTTCAGATGCAATCAGTGGCAGGGACATGCCTTGAATGTCCAGAAATGCCCAAATCCACAGTGTCTAGAGAAAAGCCCGAAAACCAGACAGGCAATCCCACTGAGCGTTAAGGATATAATCTGGGTTGAGCTCTGTGGTTATTGCTGAGAAGAGAACATAATGTAAAGGAGAAGAGAGAATAAAGAGGAGGGAGGTGAAAGAGATACATACCTCATCGCAACAGGCCCACTCCATAGCAACCACCAGTGTACTGTATGGAGTTTGTTTCCATGACCACCGATCAATGGAGAAGGTACATGACGTGCATGTGTGGTCACTGTGAAGTTTTCCTTAGTGTGTGTGTGTGTGTGTCTACATCTGAATGTGTGGGTGTGCAGGTGGAGTGGTAGAATAATTGAAGGGTGTGCATGTGTGTGTGTGTGTGTGTGTCACGGTTGACAACTCCATTGTGTCCTCCTCCCAGAGCGCTAAGAACCTTGGCGTGATCCTGGACAACACCCTGTCGTTCTCAACCAACATCAAGGCGGTGGCCCGTTCCTGTAGGTTCATGCTCTACAACATCCGCAGAGTACGACGCTGCCTCACACAGGAAGCGGCGCAGGTCCTAATCCAGGCACTTGTCATCTCCCGTCTGGATTACTGCAACTCGCTGTTGGCTGGGCTCCCTGCCTGTGCCATTGAACCCCTTCAACTCATCCAGAACGCCGCAGCCCGTCTGGTGTTCAACCTTCCCAAGTTTTCTCACGTCACCCCGCTCCTCCGTTCTCTCCACTGGCTTCCAGTTGAAGCTCGCATCCGCCACAAGACCATGGTGCTTGCCTACGGAGCTGTGAGGGGAACGGCACCTCAGTACCTCCAGGCTCTGATCAGGCCCTACACCCAAACAAGGGCACTGCGTTCATCCACCTCTGGCCTGCTCGCCTCCCTACCACTGAGGAAGTACAGCTCCCGCTCAGCCCAGTCAAAACTGTTCGCTGCTCTGGCCCCCCAATGGTGGAACAAACTCCCTCACGACGCCAGGACAGCGGAGTCAATCACCACCTTCCGGAGACACCTGAAACCCCACCTCTTTAAGGAATACCTAGGATAGGATAAGTAATCCCTCTCACCCCCCCCCTTTAAGATTTAGATGCACTATTGTAAAGTGACTGTTCCACTGGATGTCATAAGGTAAATGCACCAATTTGTAAGTCGCTCTGGATAAGAGCGTCTGCTAAATGACTTAAATGTAAATGTAAATGTGGAAGAGGGGGGACGGTTACTGATTTGGTTACAGTTCAACGTGAAGGGAGGTCTTTGTTGACCTGCATTTCCCTATTTTCTACGTTTCCTCCCACATTCCCCCCTTCTTTGTTCCCTCCCTCCTACTGGGGGAATGAAAATGACACAAAATGAGCAAGACAAATAAAAAAAAGATTTATGAGTAATAAATAAACTTAGCAGGGTTTAAAGTATTTGAAGGCTTACACAGCAAAGGCACAACAACTACAGTGGGGTGAACAAGTATTTGATACACTGCCGGTTTTGAAGGTTTTCCTACTTACAAAGCATGTAGAGGTCTGTAATTTTTTATCATAGGTACACTTCAACTGTGAGAGACGGAATCTGAAACAAAAATCCAGAAAATCACATTGTATGATTTTTAAGTATTAATTTGCATTTTATTGCATGACATAAGTATTTGATACATCAGAAAAGCAGAACTTGATATTTGGTACAGAAACCTTTGTTTGCAATTACAGAGATCATACATTCCCTGTAGTTCTTGACCAGGTTTGCACACACTGCAGCGGGGATTTTGGCCCACTCGTCCATACTGACCTTCTCCAGATCCTTCAGGTTTCCGGGCTGTCGCTGGGCAATACGGACTTTCAGCTCCCTCCAAAGATTTTCTATCGGGTTCAGGTCTGTAGACTGGCTAGGCCACTCCAGGACCTTGAGATGCTTCTTACGGAGCCACTCCTTAGTTGCGTGTGTGTTTCGGGTCATTGTCATAATGGAAGACACAGCCACGACCCATCTTCAATGCTCTTACTGAGGGAAGGAGGTTGTTGGCCAAGATCTCTCAGTATATGGCCCCATCCATCCTCCCCTCAATACGGTGTAGTCGTCCTGTCCCCTTTGCAGAAAAGCATCCCCAAAGAATGATGTTTCCACCTCCATGCTTCATGGTTGGGATGGTGTTCTTGGGGTTGTACTCATCCTTCTTCTTCCTCCAAACACGGCGAGTGAATTTTAGACCAAAAAGCTCTATTTTTGTCTCAACAGACCACATGACCTTCTCCCATTCCTCCTCTGGGTCATCCAGATGGTCATTGGCAAACTTCATACGGCCTGGACATGTGCTGGCTTGAGCAGGGGGACCTTGCGTGCGCTGCAGAATTTGTATCTATGACGGCGTAGTGTGTTACAAATGGTTTTCTTTGAGACTGTGGTCCCTGCTCTCTTCAGGTCATTGACCAGGTCCTGCCGTGTAGTTCTGGGCTGATCCCTCACCTTCCTCATGATCATTGATGACCCACGAGGTGAGATATTGTATGGAGCCCCAGACCGAGAGTGATTGACCTTCAACTTGAATTTCATCCATTTTCTAATAATTGCGCCAACAGTTGTTGCCTTCTCACCAAGCTGCTTGCCTATAGTCCTGTAGCCCATCCCAGCCTTGTGCAGGTCTACAATTCTATCCCTGATGTCCTTACACAGCTGTCTGGTCTTGGCCACTGTGGAGAGGTTGGAGTCTGTTTTATTGAGTCTGTGAACAGGTGTCTTTTATACAGGTAACGAGTTCAAACAGGTGCAGTTAATACAGGTAATGAGTGGAGAACAGGAGGGCTTAAAGAAAAACTAACAGGTCTGTGAGAGCCAGAATTCTTACTGGTTGGTAGGTGATCAAAAACTTATGTCATGCAATAAAATGCAAATGAATTACTTAAAAATCATACATTGTGATTTTCTGGATTTTTGTTTTAGATTCCGTCTCTCACAGTTGAAGTGTACCTATGATCAAAATGACAGACCTCTACATGCTTTGTAAGTAGGAAAACCTGCAAAATCAGCAGTGTATCAAATACTTGTTCTCCCCACTGTATATGATTGAAGTTCTGAAACAAACAGAAACACAGACATGCCAATTCTATATTTAACTGTCTTGCAAATAGAGGAGAAAATTAAAAATTAAAATACCCCACCCAAAAAATTGAAATACAAATTAGAGAATAAGGACCTTTGTCTGTGCGGCATTCTCCTTCTCAAAGAAACACCTGCATGTGTGTGTTTGTGTCTTTCTCTCTCGCATTAAGAAGGAAAGAAATTACAGAAATGAACTTTTAACAAGGCACACCTGTTAATTGAAATAGATTCCAGGTGACTACCTTATGAAGCTGGTTGAGAGAATGCCAAGAGTGTGCAAAGCTGTCAACAAGGTAACGGGTGGCTATTTGAAGAATCTCAAATATAAGATATTTTGATTTGTTTAACACTTTTTTGGTTACTACATGACTCCATGATAGTTTTGATGTGTACAGTGTAGAAAATAGTAAAAAATAAAGAAAAACCCTTTAATGAGTAAGTGTTCTAAAGCTTTTGACTGGTAGTGTAGGTATTTTTTTTTGTTAAAATGAAATCTTTTCTTTTTAGTTTCTCTTCCCCGCTCTGAAAGCGTCTCATTGCTGCAACTTAATTTCAACGAAAGTCACGTTTGCAATCATAGCGTGTGAAACAATGCACATGAACTCTGTCAGGGTTGAATAGTCCTCTATTATGAAACAGTCTGTGGGTGATTAATGACACTTGTTAATACTATTAGAAAATACATATGTAAAAAAAAAAGAAGAAAATATTACTTGTATTATTTATTTATTTAATTATACACAGCTCACGAAGCCCCTTGAAGATGTGAGGCCTGAGGCAATTGCCTCTTCTGCCTGATGGTAAAGTTTGCTGCTGATGATGGCATTAAGTGCTAACCCCACTTCAGATGATTCCATGAAATGTCCCTCTTTCCAGGAACCAGAGTTTAAGAGTTCATTGTCACAGGTAGTGATCTACTAACATTTTAGTTTTACCATGGCTTTGTGTGTGTGTCTGTTCGCACGAGCACACTTCTGCTTCTGTACAGTGTGAAAGTGTGTGCATGCCTATGTTTGTGTGTGTGTATCCACCCACTACCAAATCGGGGATAACTTCATGCTAAAAGACATTTGATACTCAGGGATTTTTACATTATGTTCTTAACATTGATGAGTTGAAATCATCCCTGATGATGAATTAGTATTTTCTTACTTCCATAAAGCATTCCAGAATGTATGCAAAGAGCATGAGAAGTTGAGCTTCTCCACCTATGTATCAAATCCCCAAAGAATTGTCACACGCTTCGTAAACAACAGTTGTAGACTAACAGTGACATGCTTACTACCGGGCCCTTCCCAAAAATTCAGAGAAACAGAAAATAGAGAAATGATAGAAAAGCAATAACACATAATAAAAGTAATAATAAATACACAATGAGAAACTAAAATGTGGCTATATACAGGGGTACAAGGTACGTACATATCTACTTCAATTACGTACATATAACTAGGAATAAAGTGACTAGGCAACAGGATAGATAATAAACAGCAGCTGCAGCGTATGTGATGAGTCAAAAAAGGGTCAATACAGATAGTTAAATAGTTGACCAAATAGCTACACAGACTAACTATTTAACTAACAATGTAAATAACACGTGCCGTCTGGTAGCAGAGAGATAAGTCTATGACTTGGGTGGCTGGACAATTTTTAGAGCCTTCCTCTGACCCGCCTAGTATGGAGGTCCTGGATTGCAGGAAGCTCAGCCTCAGTGATGGACTGGGCTGTACGGACTACCCAATGTCGATGCCAAGGAGTTGCCATAACAAGCGGTGATGCAGCCAGCCAAGATGCTCTTAATGGTGCAGCTGTAAAACATTTGAGGATCTAAGGGCCCATGCCAAATCTTTTCAGCCTACTGAGGGGGAAGAGGCGTTGTCGTGCCCTTTTCACGACTGTTTTGGTGTATGTGGACCATGATAGATCCTTCGTGATGTGAACACCAAGGAACTTGAAGCTCTCGACCCGCTCCACTACAGCCCCGTCGATGTGAATGGGGGAGTGCTCGACCCTCCGTTTCATATAGTCCACGCTCAGCTCCTTTGCCTTGCTGACGTTGAGGGAGAGGTTGTTGTCCTGGCACCACACAGCCAGGTCTCTGACCTCCTCCCTATAGGCTGCCTCATCATCGTTGGTGATCAGGCTTACCACCGTCATGTCATCAGCAAACTTAATGATGGCGTTGGAGTCGTGCACTGCCACGCAGTTGTGGGTGAACAGGCAATACGGGAGGGAACTAAGCACACACCCCTGAGGGTCCCCAGTGTTGAGGGTCAGCTTGGCCGATGTGTTGTTGCGTACCCTCACCACCTGGGGGTGGCCTGTCAGAAAGTCCAGGCTCTAGTTGCAGGGGGAGCTGTTGAGTCCCAGGGTCCTTAGCTTAGTGATGAGCTTGGAGGGCACTATGGTGTTGAAAGGTGAGCAATAGTCAATGAACAACATTCTCACATAGGTATTGCTCTTGGCCAGGTAAGAGAGGACAGTGTGGAGTGCAATAGAAATTCTGTGGATTTGTTGGGGCGGTATGTGAATTGGAGTGGGTCCAGGGTGTCTGGGATGATGATGTTGATGTGAGCCATGACCAGCACTTCAAAGCATTTCATGGCTACAAATGTGAGTGCTACGGGCGATAGTAATTTAGAAAGGTTCTTGCCGTTCTTGGGCACAGGGACTATGGTGGTCTGCTTACAACATGTAGGCTTTACATACTGGGTCAGGGAGAGGTTGAAAATGTCAATGATGGTCTGAGTACGGTCTGAGTACGCGCATAGTCTCAGTATGCGTCCTGATAATCTGTATGGCCCTGCAGCCTTGTGGATGTTAACATGTTTAAAGGTCTTACTTGCAGAGGCTAAGGAGAGCGTGGTCACACAGTCCTCCGGCACAGTTGGTGCTGTCATGCATGGTTCAGTGTTGCTTGCCTCGAAGCGTCACTGAACCATGTAGAGTACCTTGTCAGGAAATTGAAGCTGTGTATTGGGTTTTATTACAGGCACAAAGCTTGTTTTTCCTTTGCTGCCAGAAAAGAGTTGATTTGTTGTACTTTTCTCTCTGTGTTGGACTATGGTGATACTAATTCAAATCAAATCAAATTTGATTTGTCACATACACATGGTTAGCAGATGTTCATGCGAGTGTAGCGAAATGCTTGTGCTTCTAGTTCCGACAATGCAGTGATAACCAACAAGTAATCTAACTAACATTTCCAAAACTACTGTCTTATACACAGTGTAAGTGGATAAAGAATATGTACATAAGGATATATGAATGAGTGATGGTACAGGGCAGCATACAGTAGATGGTATCGAGTACAGTATATACATATGAGATGAGTGTGTAGACAAAGTAAACAAAGTGGCATAGTTAAAGTGGCTAGTGATACATGTATTACATAAGGATGCAGTCCATGATATAGAGTACAGTATATACATTTACATTTAAGTCATTTAGCAGACGCTCTTATCCAGAGCGACTTACGTATGCATATGAGATGAATAATGTAGGGTAAGTAACATTATATAAGGTAGCATTGTTTAAAGTGGCTAGTGATATATTTATATCATTTCCCATCAATTCCCATTATTAAAGTGGATGGAGTCGGGTCAGTGACAATGACAGTGTGTTGGCAGCAGCCACTCAATGTTAGTGGTGGCTGTTTAACAGTCTGATGGCCTTGAGATAGAAGCTGTTTTTCAGTCTCTCGGTCCCAGCTTTGATGCACCTGTACTGACCTCGCCTTCTGGATGATAGCGGGGTGAACAGGCAGTGGCTCGGGTGGTTGATGTCCTTGATGATCTTTATGGCCTTCCTGTAACATCGGGTGGTGTAGGTGTCCTGGAGGGCAGGTAGTTTGCCCCCGGTGATGCGTTGTGCAGACCTCACTATCCTCTGGAGAGCCTTACGGTTGAGGGCGGAGCAGTTGCCGTACCAGGCGGTGATACAGCCTGCCAGGATGCTCTCGATTGTGCATCTGTAGAAGTTTGTGAGTGCTTTTGGTGACAAGCCAAATTTCTTCAGCCTCCTGAGGTTGAAGAGGCGCTGCTGCGCCTTCTTCACGACGCTGTCAGTGTGAGTGGATCAATTCAGTTTGCCTGTGATGTGTATGCCGAGGAACTTAAAACTTGCTACCCTCTCCACTACTGTTCCATCGATGTGGATAGGGGGGTGTTCCCTCTGCTGTTTCCTGAAGTCCACAATCATCTCCTTAGTTTTGTTGACGTTGAGTGTGAGGTTATTTTCCTGACACCACACTCCGAGGGCCCTCACCTCCTCCCTGTAGGCCGTCTCGTCGTTGTTGGTAATCAAGCCTACCACTGTTGTGTCGTCCGCAAACTTGATGATTGAGTTGGAGGCGTGCGTGGCCATGCAGTCGTGGGTGAACAGGGAGTACAGGAGAGGGCTCAGAACGCACCCTTGTGGGGCCCCCGTGTTGAGGATCAGCGGGAAGGAGATGTTGTTGCCTACCCTCACCACCTGGGGGCAGCCCGTCAGGAAGTCCAGTACCCAGTTGCACAGGGCGGGGTCGAGACCCAGGGTCTCGAGCTTGATGACGAGCTTGGAGGGTACTATGGTGTTGAATGCCGAGCTGTAGTCGATGAACAGCATTCTCACATAGGTATTCCTCTTGTCCAGCTGGGTTAGGGCAGTGTGCAGTGTGGTTGAGATTGCATCGTCTGTGGACCTATTTGGGCGGTAAGCAAATTGGAGTGGGTCTAGGGTGTCAGGTAGGGTGGAGGTGATATGGTCCTTGACTAGTCTCTCAAAGCACTTCATGATGACGGAAGTGAGTGCTACGGGGCGGTAGTCGTTTAGCTCAGTTACCTTAGCTTTCTTGGGAACAGGAACAATGGTGGCCCTCTTGAAGCATGTGGGAAGAGCAGACTGGTATAGGGATTGATTGAATATGTCCGTAAACACACCGGCCAGCTGGTCTGCGCATGCTCTGAGGGCGCGGCTGGGGATGCCGTCTGGGCCTGCAGCCTTGCGAGGGTTAACACGTTTAAATGTCTTACTCACCTCGGCTGCAGTGAAGGAGAGACCGCATGTTTTCGTTGCAGGCCGTGTCAGTGGCACTGTATTGTCCTCAAAGCGGGCAAAAAAGTTATTTAGTCTGCCTGGGAGCAAGACATCCTGGTCCGTGACTGGGCTGGGTTTCTTCTTGTAGTCCGTGATTGACTGTAGACCCTGCCACATGCCTCTTGTGTCTGAGCCGTTGAATTGAGATTCTTCTTTGTCTCTGTACTGATGCTTAGCTTGTTTAATACCCTTGCGGAGGGAATAGCTGCACTGTTTGTATTCGGTCATGTTGCCAGACACCTTGCCCTGATTAAAAGCAGTGGTTCACGCTTTCAGTTTCACGCGAATGCTGCCATCAATCCACGGTTTCTGGTTAGGGAATGTTTTTATCGTTGCTATGGGAACATCTTCAACGCACGTTCTAATGAACTCGTACACCGAGTCAGCGTATTCGTCAATATTTTTATCTGACGCAATACGTAACATGTCCCAGTCCACGTGATGGAAGCAGTCTTGGAGTGTGGAGTCAGCTTGGTCGGACCAGCGTTGGACAGACCTCAGCGTGGGAGCCTCTTGTTTAAGTTTCTGTATGTAGGCAGGGATCAACAAAATTGAGTCGTGGTCAGCTTTTCCGAAAGGGGGGCGGGGCAGGGCCTTATATGCGTCGCGGAAGTTATGTGCAATTATGTGCAAGCCTCAAGCGCTACACTGAAGGCTCTTCACTCTGTATCATGCAGCCAGTCGTTCTGTCACCAATCAGTCTAATTCACCATTGTGATCTCTACAATACTGTTGTGTGGACATCACTAGCAACACACAGGCTCAAACACGGGTACATTCTTATTTAAGGACATTTTAGGAAAACTGCACACACACAAAAATCTTCAATGTCAACAGTAAAGAGGCGACGCCGGAATGCTGGCCTTCTAGGCAGAGTTGCAAAGAAAAAGCCATATCTCAGACAGGCTAATAAAAAGAAAATATTAAGATGGGCAAAAGAACACAGACACTGGACAGAGGAACTCTGCCTAGAAGGCCAGTATCCCGGAGTCACCTCTTCACTGTTGACGTTGAGCCTGGTGTTTTGTGGGTACTTTTTAATGAAGCTGCTTTCTCAAACTAGACACTCTGATATGCTTGTCCTCTTGCTCAGTTGTACACCAGGGCCTCCCACTCCTCTTTCTATTCTGGTTAGAGACCGTTTGCACTGTTCTGTGAAGGGAGAAGTACACAGCGTTGTAAGATATCTTCAGTTTATTTGCAATTTCTCGCATAGAATAGCCTTCATTTCTTAGAACAAGAATAGACTGATGAGTTTCAGAAGAATTGTCTTTGTTTCTGGCCATTTTGAGCCTGTAATCGAGCTCACAAACGCTGATGCTCCAGATACTCAGCTAGTCTAAATAAGGTCAGCTGTATTGTTTCTTTAATCAGGACAACAGTTTCCAGCTGTGCTAACATAATATGAAAAGGGTTTTCTAATGATCAATTAGCCTTTTAAAATTATAAACTTGGATTAGCTAACACAATGTGCCACTGGAACACAGGAGTGATGGTTGCTGATAATGAGCCTCTGTACACTTATGTAGATTTTCCATTTAAAAAATGCCGTTTCCAGCTACAATAGTAATTTACAACATTAAGTTTGGGATAGGCATAATACTGCCCCCTTTGGATGAATTGCGTGCCCATAGTAAACTGAAAACAAATCTGTCCAAAATTGCTAATATATGCATATAATAATTATTATTGGATAGAAAACACTCTAAAGCTTCTAAAACCGTTTGAATTATGTGTGTAAGTATAGCAGAACTCACAGGGCAGGCAATCTCCCAAACTATTTTTGGGAGCCTGAAACTTGGGGCAACTTTGACGTCATCGCCCCCACCCTTCCCGACCAGCTATGGATCTGGAGACACTTTCTATGTCTTCCACTAGATGTCCTCATTCAGTACAGCATTTAATTGTGCAAATCCCGCGGGTTTTGACCCTTTGGGAGGCAAAAGACTGAGTGTTGCAAGAAAATACAAGGTCAGGAGAGCGCGCATTTTGGAAAGACTTCCCTTTGTTCCAGAATGCCTGAGAGCAAGCAAGAATGTCCGATAGATTAGATAATTGTTTTGTACGTTTAGAACATCCTAAAGCTTGATTCTGCACTTAGTTTGACCAGTTTAGTCGACATATAATATGTAATTTTGAAGTTTTGATGCGCAACTGTTCGGGACCAGACGTAATTTTTGGTAGCATTTCAACTGGAACTTGCAGCATATGCTAATACAAAGACACACGACTTGAAACCAAACGATGTTTTGGGTAAGTATGACTTCTTCCACTACATTCTGATCGAAGACCATCAAAGGTAAGGGAATATTTATGTTGTAATTTTGTGTTTCTGTTGACTCCAACATAGCGGAGAAATATTGCTTATGTCTGAGCGCTGTCTCAGATTATTGAATAGTGAACGATTTCTGTAACGTTAAAAAGAAATGCGACAAAGCGATTGCATTAAGAAGCAGTGTATCTTTCTAACTATATGTAGAACATGTATATTTAGTCAAAGTCTATGATGTTTATTGCTGTTATCTGCCGTTATCTGGCGGAGTTATCTATAATTTCTCCGAACATTTTTTAGCATTTTCTTAACATGGCGTCAACGTAAACCGAGATTTATGGATATAAATGGCATATTATTGAAAAAAACATAAATGTACTGTGTAACGTCCTATTACTGTCATCTGATTAAGATTTTCAAAAGGTTAGTGAATTATTTTTAATCCTGCCTTTGTGATTGCATCTTTTGTTCGACAAAATGGCTACATATAGCCTGTGTCTTTGTGCTGGTTTGATATAAATATGTGCCATGTTTTCGCCGTAAAACATTTTAGAAATCTGACACGCTGGGTAGATGAACAAGGTGTTTATCTTTCATTTGAGCTATTGGACTTGTTACAGGGGAACCTGTACCGTTAACAAGTTTATCAATGTCTACTTGGTATTTCTGATCAATTGGATGCTATTTAAATGGACAAAAAATGTGCTTTTCTCTCAAAAACAAGGACATTTCTAAGTAACCCCAAACTTTTGAACGGTAGTGTAGGTCTCCATAGCCTTGGTCTCCGGACCCGACAGAGAGTACAGCAGAGTGGTGCCTATGAGAAGTTCAATCCCGCAGTCATAGTGACGGTGCAGTGGAAGCGAAGTGGCCCGGACCTTACTGAACACCTCCAGGAGATTCTGCTATTCCACGGGAATGGCGGAGAGGTCCGGGGCAACTTCCGAGCGCCCAGGAAGACATCCTGGGGCAGGCTGCACTGACTTCAGGCAATGAGCGTGGCAGAACAGGATCCAGACCATGATGGCACCAGCAGACCAGTCAATAAGGGGATTGTGTCGCTGGAGCCAAGATAATCGCAATACCACGGGAACCTGAGGAGACTTAATGAGCAGGAATTGGATCATCTAACTGTGGTTCCCTGACACACGTAGGTTGATGGGGGTTGTATGGTAGGTGACCCATCCTATAGAGTGCCCTTCCAGCGCTCTAAAGTCAATGGGAATGGAGAGGGGCTGAGTGGGGATGCCCAGTTCGGACGCCAGGGGAGCGCCCATGAAGCTCTCATCGGCCGCAGAGTCGATGAGTACCCGGAGAGATTTCGATTGGTTCCCCCACAGCAAAATGTCATGAAAAAGGGTGCGAGTAAGGGGAGAAGAAAGGTTCTCTGTATGGCCCACCAGAGTACTCGCTCCTACCGGTGAGCCTGGTCTTTCAGTGGATAATTGGAGACAAAATTACCAGTAGTCCTACATACGGGCAACTCTTAGTGTGAAGCCTGTGTAGTCGTTCGGCTGGAGACAGTCTAGCTCTGCCTAGTTGCATTGGCTTGGGAAGAGCTGAATCGGCAGGTTTCGGAGACTCTCGAGGGAACTCGGGTAGCCTCGGGTTCTCTCGGCAACGGAGCCAACAGAGGCTTGCAGTATGCCCCAGAGGGGAGGTGGAATCCTTGGGCGGGCGAGTGAAATCGAATCTCCTTTCCTTCGTTCATTCCCTTAGTTGCCCATCGATCCGAATGTTCAAGGTGATGAGATCCATCGGTAGTTCATGGGCTGCAAGCTTGTCTTTTATTTCCTCCAAAGCTCCATACAGGAACATGTCATAACAGTGCTTCCGGGTTCCAAGCACTCACAGCTGCCAACGTGCAGAAATCTACCGCATAGTCTGCCACACTGTGGGAGTCTTGCCGAAGCTAGAGTAACTTCCGGGCAGCCTCTCTCACGGAGAATGGAGCATCAAAAACGTTCTTTACCTCTGCCACAAACTCCTCCAGACTGAAGCATACGGCGACTGTTGCTCCCATACTGCCGTAGCCCAGGCGAGAGCCCTCCTGGACATTAGTGTGATGAGGTACGCTGTCTTTGAAATGTCCGAGAGGAAGGAGGAGGGCTGCAGCTCGATGATGCAGCTTGAACACTGAGCGAGAAATGCCCAACAGGTGCCCGACTCTCCATTGAAGCGTTCCGGGGGAGGTAAGCGGTGTTCTCGGGAAACCCGGTGCGCCCGGGGAGGAGGCGCTGCTAACAGCTGGGTTACTGAGGGGCTGGGAGGTTACTGTAGTGGTAGGCTGCCTAACAGACAACTCGCGGAATTGCTCCAGCAATGTGTTCAACGCTCTGTCATGGCGTTCGGCCAAGGTTTGGAACCCTTCCATCAGACCACGAAGCAACTCCACGTGCCTCCCAATGGTGTTTCCTTGGGAGGAGATGGCGTTGCAGAGATCGGTAATATAGATCACAGTCCAAAAGATACAGAATGGCTGGCAGTCTCAGGGTCAGGGCAGGCAGAGGTCAATAATCCAGTGTGACGTAACAAGGTACAAAACGGCAGGCAGGCTCAGGGTCAGGGAAGGCAGAATTGGTAAAAACTGGGAAAATGAGAAAACAGGAACTAGAAACAGTCAGGAGCAAAGGGAAAATGCTGGTAGGCTTGACGAACAAAACGAACGGGCAACAGACAAACATAGAACACAGGTATAAATATACTGGGGATAATGTGGAAGATGGGCGACACCTGGAGGGGGGTGGAGACGAGCACAAAGACAGGTGAAACAGATCTTCTGTTACACAGAAGGTTTTTGCTCACATAGATAGAATGTTCCTCTAACTAACAGAAAACTGGAAACTCAAACATTAGGGAACATTAAGGGAACATTACAAAAATATTCTCTCTCCCTACAATTTTAAGCTGGGTAGTTACTGATTTTCCAATATAAATAGTGTTGCCTTTAAAAATAAAGTACAGTACTAAGTAAGTACGGTAAACAATTAGACCCAATCTTCACACTTACACGTCCTGCTATCCATATGCATTTGCAATGAACACATGAAAGGCCTTCACCATACTGTGTTCCCCTTTTCTGACAGGCATTCTTGGGGGAAACCCTAAGGTACTTCTGATCTGGCAATGTGTGAGACAAGCTCTCTCTGCTCCAGGGCTGGTTCAAAAGGGGTTTCAGCGGGATGGGGTGAGAACAGACAGACACGAAATAAGGGTATGCTGTGTCCCATCTGCCCATATATATATATATATATATATATATATATATATATATATATATATATATATATATATATATATATATATATATATATATATATATATATATATACAGTACCAGTCAAAAGTTTGGACACACCTACTCATTCAAGGGCTTTTCTTTATTTTTACTATTTCTTCTACATTGTATAATAATAGTTAAAACATCAAAACTATTAAATAACACATATGGAATCATGTAGTAACCAAAAAAGTGTTAAACAATTCAAAATATATTTTAGATTCTTCAAAGTAGCCACACTTTGCCTTGATGACAGCTTTGCACACTCTTGGAATTCTCAATAATCAGCAGAGTGTGACCTAGAGGCTGGACAGGAAGCACACATGACAGTACCCCCTCCCCAACGCATGGCTCCAGCCGCAGGACTCCGACCAAAATGACGATCCCGGGGGATCAGGAGTGGACCGGTCACCTCTGCTGAGGCACGGGAACATGTCGATACGGCTGAGGCATGGGAGCATGGCACCGGAGAGAGAGCATATGTGACAGTACCCCCTCTACGGTGCGCAGCTCCTGTCGCAGGACGCCAACCAAAGGGACGAGTCCTGGGGATCAGGAGCGGACTGGTCGTCTCCGCTGAGGCACAGAAACCTGACGAACCGGCTGAGGCGTGGGAGCCTGATGAGCCGGCTGAGACCTCCCTGGTTGCGTCGGCCGAGGCACGGGAACCTGTTCACCCAGCTGAGGCATGGGAGCCTAGCCTATCGAACCCGCTGAGGCATGGGAGCCTATAGAACCCGCTGAGGCATGGGAGCCTATCGAACCTGCTGAGGCATGGAAGACTGTTGAGCCAGCTGAAGCATGGGAGCCTGTCAAACCCGCTGAGGCATGGGAACATGTCAAGTGAGCTGAGGCAGGGGAACCCGTCAAACCCGCAGAGTCATGGGAACCTATCAATCCTGCTGAGGCATGAGAGTCCGACGAAACCGGCTGAGGCCTCCCTGGTAGCTGCTGTACCGACACCTGGACCCGACATCACCTCCAACACACAAAAAAACACTCCTTGATGCTTCCCTTTGGTGAGGCGTTATTCTGTAACATGTGCGCTGGGAGTCGGGGAGCAAGTTCAGGGAGTGAATCATTTAATAAATGAACAAAACATAATACAAAACACGAACAGCGCACAGACACGAAACAGAAACAATAGCGCCTGGGGAAGGAACCAAAGGGAGTGAGTGCAGATAATCAAGGAGGTGATGGAGTCCAGGTGAGTATCATTAGGCGCTTATGCGTGTGACGATGGTGACAGGTGGGCGCAATAAAGCACACGCGACTATATATATATATATATATATATATATATATATATATATATATAGAGAGAGAGAGAGAGAGAGAGAGAGAGAGAGAGAGAGAGAGAGAGAGAGAGAGAGAGAGAGAGAGAGAGAGAGAGAGAGAGAGAGAGACAGAGAGAGAAGTAGCTAGGAAGGGTAAGAGATAATGCATATTGTATTATGCAATTATGCCAACAACGCACAATTTAATATAATTTAATTGAGAGCGAGACAGAGTAAATAAAAGAAAACAGAGGAACATTGACATAGACAGAGAGAGAGAGAGAGAGAGAGAGAGAGAGAGAGAGCGAGAGAGAGAGAGTAAGGTGACAAAAAGTGCGGGAGAGAGAGTGGGCATAGATAGAATAAACGGGCCATTTGAAAGAGAGCTTGAGAAAGAAGGAGAGAAGGGGATGGAGCATGATGTGTTCAATTCCCCTGCAGACCAGAGGACATTAGAACACAGCTGATTTAGCAGCGCAGTGTAGCGCTTAGCCTAGCGTAGCAGAGAGAAGAGAGAACAGAGAAACATGGCCCATTCACGCGGAGCACATGTATATGTAGAAAGAGAGTGTGAGAGAGAGAGACAGAGAGAGGCTAACACACACTATCACTTCCTTCCTAGGACATCCCTTCACCTTTAGCTAGTACATTTAGCCGACACTGAGTCTGAAAATTGTAATTGTAATGTTAATGATCCTTTGCTATGGCTAACAGAAGTAGGATTGCAAGTTGGCTCTTGCTAAGACCATTCCAGTGCTATAGGTAGCACAAAGCAGAGCACTGATTTCTGTTATGTTTACAGAACTATGCTTAGCAACACAATAACTGAGCTAGCACAGATAGAGTGATTGCTAATGCTGTTTTTTTCATCTATTTTTAATTGAACCAAATTCTTATTTACAATGACAGCCTAACCCTGCCAAACCCTAACCCGGACAACGCTGGGCCAATTGTGCACCGCCCTATGGGACTACCAATCACATCCGGTTGTGATACAGCCGGGAATCGATCCAGGGTCTGTAGTGACGCCTCTAACACTGAGGTTCTGCGCCACTCTGGAGTCTAACTTGGTTATTGACCAATAGTATGGGAATGGGAAGGAACCCAAGCTAAGCCTCCAGAAATATTATTATTATTATTATTTTTATTTCTTTCCCGAGAAATGATTGTGGTTATCAGCAATAGAATGACAACCATGACATACAGGAGTGATGTCACATTTGTGCCAGCATGCCAGTGTATAATCCCCAGAAGACCCCTTGCTTTAAAGGGCATGAGGCAGATCAGATCATACAGTACAAAGCTGGCAAATATATCCAAGGGCCTTTGATGACACAGCAGTGAACATGCACACAGTAACATACTAGCTCAATGCATAGTAGCGGTGCATAGATAAAATCGCTGGGGAAGCCAAGCCAGGGAAAGAAAGCCATATTACAACCTATGTGTTGTGATAATGGCATTGTTTGCTCTATAACCTGTTAGTTAATACCAGTGGAGGCTGCTGATGGGAGGACGGCTCATAATAATGGTTGGAATGGAGTCAATGGAATTATATTAAACACATCAAACACGTGGTTTCCATGTGGTTGATGCCTTTCCATTGACTCCATTCCATCCATTATTATGAGCCGTCCGCCCCTCAGCAGCCTCCACTGGTTTTTTGCCTTGCTACCGCGGTATATAGGCCTAAGGCCTAGAGAATAAGACGACAATGGCAGAATAAATTCAACCACACCTTCGTTTCATCACAAAACCAGAGAGCAACCTCTGAAGTCCACAAAGCATTTTACATGTAGCAAACAGTTACATGACCTATAGCATGGTCCATGTTTACAACATTTTCGGACGAATAAACAACCATTGGTTTAGAATCACAGAGTTACCGCAAGTAAAAAAAAGAAAACAGGAGCTGCCTCAAATTCATCATCAAATCACCTATGCGTGGTCGAATACAGTGACAACTAAAAGATACCAAAAACGATTTAGACCAATCAACGATGATGATGTGGCTGTCCATGTTACTGATTTGTGTGTGTGTGTCCATGCATGCCAGTAGAAAAAACATGTTGACTCACCCTACCAATGACATCCTCCTCTCTTTCATGTTGCCGAAACTGTCTGTCTGTCATACAGTACACACTTTAACTTCTTCGAGATAGGGGGCGCTCTTTTAATCTTTGGATAAAAAACGTTCCCGTTTTAAACAAGATATTTTGTCACGAAAAGATGCTCGACTATGCATGTAATTGACAACTTTGAAAAGAAAAAACTCTGACGTTTCCAAAACTGCAAAGATATTATATGTGAGTGCCTCAGAACTAATGCTACAGGCGAAACCAAGATGAAGTTTCATACAGGAAATGCCCCAGATTCTGAAGGCGCTGTGTTCCAATGTCTCCAGGAATGCGCCAGGAATGAGCCTGCCCTTTTTGTCGTTTTTCCAAGGTGTCTGCAGCATTGTGACGTATTTGTAGGCATATCATTGGAAGATTGACCATAAGAGACTACATTTACCAGGTGTCCGCCCGGTGTCCTGTGTCGAAATTATTGCGTAATCTCTAGGTCCATGCGCGTTCCATTTCTTCAGAAGAGAAAGTCAACTGCCACAAAGGATTTATCATCGATAGATATGTGAAAAACACCTTGAGGATTGATTCTAAACATCGTTTGCCATGTTTCTGTCGATATTATGGAGTTAATTTGGAAAAAAGTTCGCGTTTTAATGACTTAATTTTTTAATTTTTTAATGACTTAATATTTTTCAATACTGTTACACAAATGCTTGTTTTGCTATGGTTGAGAAGCATATTTTTGAAAATCTGAGATGACAGTGTTGTTAACAAAAGCTAAGCTTGAGAGCTAGCACATTGATTTATTTTAATTTGTGATTTTCATGAATAGTTAACGTTGCGTTATGGTAATGAGCTTGAGGCTGTAGTCACAATCCCGGATCCGGGATGGCTCGACGCAAGAAGTTAAGTTTTTGTTGTCCTAGGCTACCTGGCTAAAATGCTTGCTTGCTATCCTAACTTCCTTCATGGGCAACGATGCACAAGCCCAGCATGTTAACATTAGCCTATTACATCTAGCTAGCTACAATGAACATTCCTCATCTCAGGCCCAGGGGCACAATGTCTGCATTTATGGTTGGATCAGAATCACCATTATAATCATTGGCCAGTATCTAGAATTAAGTAAAAGTAAAGTAAAGTCTAAATCCCTATCTCCCTCCACAGTTAATTTAAGAAAGGGACGATTTTAGCTAGCTATCTAACCTCCAGAGATCAAAAACACCACCATTTTTTTTTTGTAAATTAAGTTTTGCTTTTGATGTGATGTCGTTGGTGTGAAGCCAAATCCAAATGGGCGGTAACAATGTCTTAGCCTTTTTGACCAGACAACTCCCTCTCTCCTCCGTCTCTCACTCTCTACCTCTCTTTCCTCCTTCCTGTCAGCCTGGAAAGACCCCTTAGCCAAGGCCTGGGCAACTTCAGTCCTCAGGGGCCTGATTGGTGTCACACTTTTGCCCCAGCCCAAGCTAACACACCTGACTCCAATAATCAACAATCATGATCTTCAGTTAAAAATGCAATTAGTTTAAATAAGCTGTGTTTGCTAAGGATGGGGTAAAAGTGTGACACTAATCAGGCCCCCCGAGGACTGAAATTGCCTAGGTCTGCCCGAGCCCCTACAAACCTTTGGTAGGCAGTCAAATGCTGATGGCTCCATCTAGTGTGTTAATCGGGCATAGGGGACTTTCCTCCATTTTCTTCCACATTACACCGATCCAAATATTTTGGATCTGTACACACTGAACAGTCTCTGTGCAGAGCCCATCTGCTGGGTGGAAAAGTGGGTCTTGTTGCCCTAGGATGCCACCAGGGGGATCCATAGAGCAGAAATCATCCCTCCTCCTCCACAGAGCTCCCCAACCACTCTTTCCAACTCTCCTATTCCCAAATATATGGGTCAGCATGCTTAATGACTTACGCGTCCTCTCCTCGCTGGGCTTGGCAGGAATCTCCTCCACACACTCCGCAGGAAACCAGCCCACCTGGCCCCGGGCACTGCCTTCCCAGAACCCCCCCTCTCCGATACTCAGAACTGGAGGGAGGGAGGGAGGGAGAGAGGGAGAGAATCATTATATGCAGCACATGACTGTAGTAAATGTCACTCGCGGAACGCATGGTACCTGTGTTTATAGAGCTCGCCAGCTTGTAGTCCTAATTTTTATTTTATTAATTACCTCTGGTTCGTTTAGCCATTCCTATGAATAGTGAAAGACTGGGGTTTTGGGATAAACGCCAAAAATAAGATCTGAGGTTAACACAGGCTTAGGACATCTTATACGTTTTGTTGTATGAGATAATATCAGCCAGCCATTATTTTAAGAATTATGAAGCCTTCATGTGGTTTATGTGCTTGTTTTGAATAAATCAAATACAATTGTATTAACCACATGCGCCGAATACAACAGGTGTAGACCTTACAGGGAAATGCTTACTTACGAGCCCTTAACCTCACTAGGGTACCGGTACAGAGTCAATGTGTGGGGGCACCGGATAGCTGAGGTAATATGTGCATATGTCAAATAAAATCAAAGTTTATTTGTCACGTGCGCCAAAGTCTAGGTCCAACAGTGAAATGCTTACTTACAGGCTCTAACCAATAGTGCAAAAATGTTATTAGGTGAACAAATGGTAAGTAAAGAAATAATTTAGATGCACTATTGTAAAGTGACTGTTCCACTGGATGTCATAAGGTGAATGCACCAATTTGTAAGTCGCTCTGGATAAGAGCATCTGCTAAATGACTTAAATGTAAATGTAAATGTAAAAACAACAGTAAAAAGACAGTGAAAAACAGTAGCGTGGCTATATACAGTAGTGAGGCATAAAAGTAGCGAGGCTACATACGGACACCGGTTAGTCAGGCTGATTGAGGTAGTATGTACATGTAGATATGGTTAAAGTGACTATGCATATATGATGAACAGAGACTAGCAGTAGCGTAAAGAGGGGTTGGCGGGTGGTGGGTGGCGGGTGGCGGGACACAATGCAGATAGCCTGATTAGCCAATGTGCGGGTGCACTGGTTGATCGGGCCAATTGAGGTAGTATGTACATATGTACATGAATGTATAGTTAAAGTGACTGTGCATATATGATAAACAGAGAGTAGCAGCAGCATAAAAGAGGGGTCGGGGTGACGACACAATGCAAGTAGTCCGGGTAGCCATTTGATTACCCGTTCAGAAGTCTTATGGCTTTTGGATAAAAACTGTTGAGAAGCCTTTTTGTCCTAGACTTGGCACTCCGGTACCGCTTGCCATGCAGTAGTAGAGAGAACAGTCTATGACTGGGTTGGCTGTGGTCTTAAACCATTTTTAGGGCCTTCCTCGGACATCGCCTGGGGTAGAGGTCCTGGATGGCAGGCAGCTTAGTCCGAGTGATGTACTGGGCCGTACGCACTACCCTCTGTAGTGCCTTGCGTTCGGAGGCCGAACAATTGCCGTACCAGGCAGTGATGCAACCAGTCAGGATGCTCTCGAGGGTGCAGCTGTAAGAACCTTTTGAGGATCTGAGGACCCATGCCAAGTCTCCTGATGGGGAATAGGTTTTGTCGTGCCCTCATCACGACTGTCTTGGGGTGCTAATACCATGTTAATTTGTTGGTGATGTGGACACCAAGGAACTTGAAGCTCTCATCCTGCTCCACTGCAGGCCCGTCGATTTTTTATTTTATTTTTATTTTACCTTTATTTAACCAGGCAAGTCAGTTAAGAACATATTCTTATTTTCAATGACGGCCTGGGAACAGTGGGTTAACTGCCTGTTCAGGGGCAGAACGACAGATTTGTACCTTGTCAGCTCGGGGGTTTGAACTCGCAACCTTCCGGTTACTAGTCCAATGCTCTAACCACTAGGCTACGCTGCCGCCCCGATGAGATTAAACTACCAATGGGAAATTCAAAACGGTTATATCTTATGCTTCACAAAGTTGTGGCTGAATGATGACACTATCAACATACAGCTGGCGGGTTATACGCTGTACCGGATGGGTAGAACAGCGGCATCTTGTAAGACAAGGGATGGCGGACTATGTATTTTTGTAAATAACAGCTGGTGCACGATATCTAAGGAAGTCTCGAGCAATTGTACGCCTGAGGTAGAGTATCTCATGGTAAGCTGTAGACCACACTATCTACCTAGAGAGTTTTGCGTTTACATACAACCATAGACTGAGGCTGGCACTAAAGACAGCATTGAATGAGCTGTGTTCCGCCATAAGCAAACAAGAAAACGCTCACCCAGAGGCGGCACTTGTAGTATCCGGGGACTTTAATGCAGGGAAACTTAAATCCATTTTGCCAAATTTGTATCAGCATGTTAAAAGTGCAACCAGAGGGGAAAAAACTCTGGACCACCTTTACTCCACACACAAAGACGCATACAATGCTCTCCCCCGCCATCCATTTGGCAAATCTGACCATAATTTGATCCTACTGATTCCTGTTTACAAGCAAATATTAAAGCAGGAAGCATCAGTGACTAGATCAATAAAAGTGGTCAGATGAAGGAGATGCTAAGCTACAGGACTGTTTTGCTAACACAGACTGGAATATGTTCCGCGATTCCTTCGAGGGCATTGATGAGTACACGATTTTATTCATCAAAGAATGCATGTTTGCTAGCAGAATTGAAGGAAGTGGGGGTTTATTCGATTGCCTATGAATTCTCAGAAGGCAGCCCGCCTTCTGTCCCCTTTTTCTCTGCCTCCTCTTCGCGCAAATCACGGGGATCTGGGCTTGTTCACGAGAAAACAGTATATCTTTCGCGCCGGGCTCGTCAACCTCGTTAAAGGCAAAAAAGGATTCTGCCAGTCCGGGGTGAGTAATCGCAGTCCTGATTTACAGAAGTTATTTTCGGTCATAAGAGACTGTAGTGGCAACATTATGTACAAAATACGTTTAAAAAAATAAGTTACAAACAATGCAAATAAACAAACAAAAAACACAATCGGTTGGGGACATGTAAAACGTCAGCCTTCTTCTCCGGCGCCGTTGTTACGCCATTGTTACAATACATAAATGCTTCAGATGATGAAGATGATCTCATTGAACAAAACGTGTAAGATCTCTTAAGCCTGTGTTTACCACAGAACTTCTTTTCTACGAGTATCCAAAACCACCCTCCAAACCCCCCATATGCTTTGGCCAACAAGCCATGGTGGAGTTAGTGCTTACAAAAAGACGCCATTATTATTGCTCTCTATTAGTTTATTTCTCAGGGACCACGTGTGCAACAAATGTTGAACCAGATTTAGCTATATACACAGCTCATTTCCACCGGTGTCACAAATGTATCCAGTGGCAGAGCAGCGTTAAGCATAATACAATTGTATCTGTATGTTCTCTCCTTAACATTTCCTAATGTCTCACCTTTCACCCTGTCGTTCTTGTAGAGGGTGATCTCTCCCTCGGCCCGTGGATGGTAGGAATGGACTACCACAAAGTGCCTACCTGGTACGGCACTGTACAGCTTCCTCCGCTGCACCACCACCTCCACATGACCACTGGGGCTGAGGGTGGGGACAGAGAGGTGGGAAGGAGGGAAGAGAGGAGAGGAGATGGAAGAGAAGAGGAGATAGGAGGAATATTTTCATTTGTATTTAACATTTAGTTAACTAGGTAGATAGAGTAGTGCATATTAGTACATTCCACATTTGACAGAGTACCACAGTATACACAGTATATATTGCAACCTCTTAATTAAGTTACACCGCTGTCCTTATGGAGCTTGTATATGGGGCAGGATAGAAGCTGACACATAAAGTATTGCAGATCCCTGCAGTGTCCTCTGGGTAGGGAAGAGAGGACATTGGGTTCACCCACCACACAAGCAGAAAGACATTCCAACACAGAGAAAAGAGAGAGAGCCTGTGCTTTCCTTTCTGAGACGCAATTGATACATTTCCTACAGGAAGTCTCAGATCTTTATTTTTTTTTACGAGTGTACCCACCAAAACCTCGCCAGCATAACCAAAGGAGAGGAACAAACACACGTGTACATTTGCTTGAGTCCAACTACAGATGTTTACTACACTAGTAAACGCATGTTTACTACACTACTGAGATGGAACTAATGTTGTGTATCCATTGGTGTCTGGGTTGATCTGTTAGAGTATTGTATTGGAGCGCCACTTGGTGGTAAGCCCCAGCAACAGCAGCATTGTAAGTATTCAAACACAGTCAAACAGAGAGAAAGAGAGAGAGTTTGAGTTTTTATAAAACCTTTATTTTTTACTCAAGTGTTAACATAAAAACAAATGACACACTGCCCTTTCAGAAATGAAAAAACAAATGTAATTCCTAAATAAAAATAAATACATAACATATACATTCAACTTATTTCATCGGCAAAAAATAATTTCCCCTCCTCTACAAAACAAAGCGCTCTTTCGTAGGCCCACTTCTCCTCAAATAATAGGAGATCTTTTACAGCTGAAAAGAACTCAAAATCTACTTTTATTCTTGCTTTTACTAATCCTTTAAAAACACATCTTACATCCTGCCCATATCCCGTTTCTATCTTGTGTTTTCTACTCAGAAAAATTGACATCTTAGCTTGTCCCAAAATAAAATTTAACATTTGACATTTTCTTTTCTGTTGTTTACTATATTGAAACCCCAAAATAAAAACCGTGTTATTGAAAAATTCCCCTACAGCTTTAAACAAAGATTCCAGCATTTCCAATAGAGGTTTTATCCTCTCACACTCCATAAAACAGTGAAAAATGGTTTCTCTTATATTACAAAAAGGACATCCATCTCTAACATCTGAATTAATAACAGATACAAAAGCATTAACTGCAATGATGCCATGTAAAACCCTCCATTGCATATCACCAGTACCCTTTTGTAACGGTGGTTTGTACAGTGCTCTCCATGCTGGCTTTACCTTGTCATCAATGCCCAATTTTACCCTCCATGGAGTGTCTTTTCTATTTTTCAATTTATCTTTATTCAACACCTTGACACACCCCCTATACAAGTCCTTCCCATTCACCTCATCCAAACCCACCTCCTCCAACCCTCTCAAATCCAGCAATAACGCCTTTCTTTCTGACTCTGGGATATTTGGTGTAATCCCTAGTCTTGGAAATGAGACGTCTTCATCTTGTACCTTCTTCTTGTGGCTACTAAGCATACCCCATTCTTCCGCTGACAGAGCCTTCCTACAGCTCCCCAGCATTTGTCCGACAATCCTTTCCGACCTCATCCCCAAATGTTCTGCCACCCGTCTTCCATCCATTAAGGCGGGCCCAGCTATGGCCATTAACTGTCTTAAGGTGATGATTTTCCCCTTCACCAGAATCTTGGAGAAATGTGGAACAGCTGCAGTTGTACAATCCAGTCTTGCCCCATACACCAGAGGTTCCTCCAACAGCCAATGCACTGACTCCGCTGAAGTTCGTCTGGACACCTTCATTATGCTCCATACTCTGAGAAGTCCTCTGTAAAACGGAGGTACTCTCTCCCTAGAAATCTGGCTACTATCAACCAGAAATAAAGCCTTCTTTAAACCTAATCCTCCAACCCGTTGTAATATAAGACCTGCCACCCCTCTCCACACCACATTTTCCGGTCCATAAAGCAACCTTTGAATAAACTGAAACCGGAAAGCAGCAGCCCTACTAGCAAGATGTACAAGACCTTGTCCCCCTCTTCTTTTGACAAATACAAAACACTTTGTGGAACCCAGTGATATTTATCCCAAAAGAAATCCACAATAATTGCCTGTATCTTAGCCAGAAGGCCAGATGGTGGTTCTAAAACTGACAACCGATGCCACAGTGCAGATGCAATCACATTGTTAACTATAATAGTGCGCCCCCTATATGACATACGAGATAGTAACCAACGCCATCTCCTCATCCTCCCTTCCACCATTTCAACCACCCCACTCCAATTTTTTTCCATAGTCCCCTCATCTCCTAGGTACACTCCAAGATACTTAAAACCTCCTTTACACCATTCTAGCCCCCCTGGCAAAGCCATGATCCCTCCAGACCATTCTCCAATCTGTAACGCACAACTCTTTTCCCAATTTACCTTTGCAGAGGATATTCCCCTAAAATGATCAACAATTAGACTCAAGCTATCCACCTCCGCTTGATTTTTCACTAGCACAACTACATCATCAGCATAGGCTGAGAGACGAATAGGAGGAATATCCTCTGAAAAGCACACCCCTGCAATGCGACTTCTAATGCTATTTAGTAGTGGCTCTATAGCAATGGCATATAACATTCCTGACATAGAACATCCCTGCCTAATACCTCTACACACTTTAAAAGGAGCACTCAAACCACCGTTAACTTTCAATACACTTTCAATGTCACCATATATCACCTTGATCATGGCAATAAAACCAGAACTGAACCCAAACGCCTCAAGTGTGTGCCATAAGTATTGATGTTCAACTCGGTCAAATGCCTTTTCCTGATCAATTGAAATTAGACCAGCATCCAACCCAATATCCCTAGAGACGTCCAAAAAATCACGAATCAGAGAAATGTTATCCCCTATCTGCCTGCCAGGAACACAGTAGGACTGATCCGTATGTATGATTTGCCCCATCACCTCCCTCAGCCTGTTGGACAAAGCTTTTGACAATATCTTATAATCAGTGCACAATAAAGCCACCGGCCTCCAGTTCTTCACCTCCCTTGGGTCACCCTTTTGGGCAGTAGGGTGAGGACAGCCCTTCTGCAGCTTATTGGTAGTAACCCTCCGGTTAAACTATCATTAGCTACTTCTAACCAATCCTCTCCCAACATAGCCCAAAAAGACTTAAAAAGTCAACGGGAAGCCCATCAATGCCTGGTGCCCTTCCATTTTCCATGCCTTTTAATGCAGTGTATAAATCCTGCAAAGACAATGGTTGCTCAAGCTCAACCTGAACTTCTGCAGCCACCTTTGGGAGCCCATCAAAGAACTGCTGTGTCACTGTTTTGTCCTCTTTGTACTCACATTTGTAGAGCTCAGCATAGAACTCTACTGCCCTCTTTCTAATTTCACTAGGGCTAGTGAGCTCTTGTCCAACAGCTGATTTGAGACAATGAATAATTTTTCTTTGTCCATTCTTTTCTCTAAACCAAAGAAAAATTTGGATGAGGCATCCATTTCAGATATTCCCTGAAATTTACTTCTCACCAGTGCCCCCTGTGCTCTGATACCCAGCAGGTCTACCAATGCAGCTTTTCTCCTCTTGAGGGCCTGAGTATGGCCTCGATCTCCTGTGGTCTCAACCAATGTCATGAGTTCCACTATTTCAATCTCTAGGGCTTTCATTGATCTGGTGATATCTTTAGTGACATTCCTCGTGTATTGATTACAAAATTGTTGAATCTGGATTTTCCCTATATCCCACCACTGTTGAATGGATACAAAACTGGCTTTTTGAGATCTCCATCTCTCCCAAAAAAAACTGAAACAGTTCCTGAAGTGAGCATCACTCAATAAAGTTATATTAAAATGCCAGTATGCGCTTTTGGGTTTTACATCGTTAATGAACACCACCTCTGTTATTAAACAATGATCAGAAAACCCCACTGGAGTTATCACACTTGATTTACAGACCTGAGATTGATGCTCAAAAACATAAAACCTATCTAACCTGGCCATAGAGATGATATTCTCTCTCACATGCGCCCAGGTGTACTGCCTTGTTCCTCCATGTTGACTCCGCCAAATATCACACAATTCATTTGTTACAATGAGGCGTTTTAAAAACATCCTTGAGGCTATATGAGGTTCTTGGTGATTTCTATCTAAATCACTAACTGTGCAGTTAAAATCCCCAGCAATAAACAAATAATCTTCTTTGTTACATTTCTCAATGGTATTTGATAGTGTCTCTAAAAAACATACCCTCTCAACTGTCATCACTGGGGCATATACATTTATCAGACACATAGTGATGTTTTCATACCTTGCTCTAACTTTTAATAACCTCCCCTCAACTACCTCTTCAACCTCATATGACAACGGCAAAAACCCTTTTGAGAACAAAATAACCACACCCCCACTTTTTGAGTTTTTATGACTACACACCACTGTCCCCCCCCACTCCTGTTGCCACATAACTTCATTTTCCAAATTACTATGCGTTTCTTGTAAAAAAATTATGTCACTTCCCTTTCCCCTAATTAACTCATACACCATGGCTCTTTTTTTTACATCTCTTGCCCCATTTACGTTTAAAGAAGAAATCTTAAAACTGCTCATGGATAAAAAAATATACAGAGGACGATCCAGCCACCACATCTCTTTACAGAGTTAAGACTGCAACTGAACTCTTTCATTTTCTTTAGAATTTACATCACTTATCACTCTTGTGACCACTTTCTTGAGTCTAGCAATTTCAGGGCTTTTCAAACTTCCGCCTGTAATTTTTGACATCAGAAACTTTGCTGATTCAATAAACAATTCACGTTCAGGGAAAAAATCAGTTACATTGTAATCTTGCATATATTTCTTCCCTTTTGTCAACTTCAAAAATTGACGTATCCTCTCGATCCCATACCTCCCTTCCACCCCATTTATCTCACTATATTGTTGTGACGCGTCAGATGACTCACTCTCACTATCCTCCCCAGAAGAATACTCCACCATCTCTACACCTTGTTCATCTTCAATTGATTTATCAAACTCTACCTTTCTCTTAGAATTAGACCCTTCACCACCCCTTACATTCTTCCTTTTACTCCTCGGTATTTTGAAAACATCCGCTTCCTTTTCCGTTATTTCAATCTCCTCTTGACCTCCAATTTCATTTTCCAGCACCACCTCAGCGACGGCAGTCGCAATCTCGCCTACTGTTTCCCCTCCCTCTTTGTTCTGATCTACCACAATTGCCCCCGTATCCACACTGCCTTCCTCTCCTCCTTTTCCAACCACATCTGCCCACCTTCTCTCTTCTCCTGTACCCTTAGCATGTTCATCCCTTCGCGGTGGTGCGTTAGTTGTACTCGCACTAAAACTACTACCAGGCTCAGCGCGCTCATTTTCGGGACAATTACGCACCAAATGCCCCTCTCTTCCACAGCCAAAGCATTTCATTGATTCAGTAGATGCAAAGAAGACATAATCAAATCCATCAATCTTAAAGCTAAACGCTAAATCCAGTTCATCTCCTTCCTTTTTTAAAATCATATGCACTTGTCTCCTATGAGACACGACATGTTTCAACAACGGAGATTTGCATCCAAAAGGAACTTTCTTTATTGTAGACACTATTTGACCATGGCGCGATAACTCTCGCCATAACACTTCATCTCTAACAAATGGTGGCACGTTAGAAAGCATGACTTTCTTCGCCGGATTCATAAGCGGAAATACCGACGTCTGTGTTTCTCTCAACACGACACCCATCTCAACTATTCTATTCACCTTTTCAATTGAATCTAAGAATATCACTACAGCGCTATTCATCCTTGAGGCTGATTTGATGCTATCATACCCAATGATAGCACCCACAGCCAAGCTACATTCTTCCACTGAACACCCTGTCGCAGCAGGAATCTTTACTCCATGCCTCCGACTAAGTTTTTCAAACTCTCCATTTCCACGAGTGGCCATAACAACCAGCCCCACCCGCTGGTTGTGCCCTCGCGAAACACCAACCTCAAAGATCCCACCACCCCTATACGTGCTTAGTGATAGTTTAAACAAGATACCCTTAAAACAACTAACCTAATCAATATATATATATACATACAACAACCCGATAGAGTGAAAAAGAAATTCCATTCGCTCTCACAATCACTCCTGCTTGACGACTCACTCCCAGCATGCACTCCCAGCATGCACTCCGATGAGAGAGAGAGAGAGAGAGAGAGAGAGAGAGAGAGAGAGAGAGAGAGAGAGAGAGAGAGAGAGAGAGAGAGAGAGGGGGAGAGAGAGAGAGAGGGAGAGGGAGAGAAAAAGGGAGGAGGCATTTAGGAGGAGTGAGAGAGAGACATGGTAAGTGGGTCACCTTATCCTGAACACCACTCCTCTCCTCAACCCTGAGCCTATGGAGCTCTAGCCCCATTCCAGATCCACACACACACACACACACACACACACACACACACACACACACACACACACACACACACACACACACACACACACACACACACACACACACACACACACACACACACACACACACACACACACACACACAGCTTTTAATATTTGTTAAATTCCAGGACTTTTTGGGGAGTAAAAATGTTTGACCATTAAAAATCCTATTTTCCCTAACACCTAACCCTACCCCTAATCATTAACATAACCCTAACTTTAACCCTAACCTTAAACCCAAAACCCTTAACCTAACCCTTAAGCTTAAAATAACATTTGAACAAATACAGTCCTGACTTTTCATAAAAGTTATTGTTTCCCTACCATGTCAGGACATACGGGTGAATTGTTAGGAAATTGGCGTGCTGATTAGATAGAAAAATAAACACACACACACACACACACACACACACACACACACACACACACACACACACACACACACACACACACACACACACACACACACACACACACACACACACACACACACACACACACACACACACACACACACACACACACTTAGGGGAAGGCCAGGGTTGTATAAAAACAAATCGGGGGTATGACTTTCCAAACCATAAATAGAAATAAAGAATGTACTGATCAAATGCAAAGACTTCCAAATGGCGTCAGTTCTAAACGCTACATTTGGGAAATATGGGCAAAGAAGGGTCCATCATATTGCTTTGACCAACTCCATTGATCCCTCTAGATCAGTGACAACAATGGGTTAATCAGTGTTGACTAAAACCTCCTGCGTATGTTCACTCTGTTAATCAATGATGCCCTCAGAGAGAGAGAGAAAGTGAAAGAGAGAGAGAGAGAAAGTGAAAGAGAGAGAGAGAGAGAAAGTGAAAGAGAGAGAGAGAGACTTGCCTTGACACATCCTCTCAGACGGTGCTCAGCCTGATTATCAGTATAAAGGGATCGTCC
The DNA here is from genome assembly GCF_021184085.1 of Oncorhynchus gorbuscha. Taxonomy (NCBI): domain Eukaryota; kingdom Metazoa; phylum Chordata; class Actinopteri; order Salmoniformes; family Salmonidae; genus Oncorhynchus; species Oncorhynchus gorbuscha. Next base: position 30,188,150 of record NC_060176.1, on the reverse strand, counting down.
ACACAAAATAAAACCTAACCTGATTAAATCATCGTTGGTTGTGTTCAACAGAGTTGGCTGCTCCTTTTTTGTCCCAATTGATTGCAGTAACGAATCTGGGTCATTTCGGTGGCTGAAGACGACCTTAGCCTTCCAAGCTATAGCCCAAGGCATTAGCTTTGGCAGCTAATATTAATCTTCAGGTTGCAACACACACTATGCTAAGCAAGACTTCCAGAGTCAAATACTGATCTTATTTATTAGAATATTCTTGCAGGAGAGAGGGAATCTGATTTGATTTGTCTAGACTCTCTGGAGAGTACGTGAATTAGGCACAAACTCAGGCTATAGGACGAGGATCCGTCGCCATAGTTTCTGATTCAGCCATGCGTTGAGGTTTTTTTGCGAGAGCAAAAAAGTCAGAGGAGAGAGGGAAAGGGGAGAAAATAGAGGTGAGAGGATGGATGGAAAGATTGAGGAGGGTTAACAAAAGGGGAGAGGAGAGGGAGAAGAGAAGCGAGGGAGGGAGGGAGGGAGTTGATGAAAATAGGGGAAAATGTAGGATGGAGGGAACGGGCAGAATAAAGGGGTCCGCATGCTTCCCTGCCGAAACAGTTTGGTAGAGTTTGTGCATAATATCACCATGAGATTTTGTGACGTTTTTGTTCATTTTGGACTTCGGTGAGGTTTTTTCCCCGGCTGTTTTGGCACACAAAGATGTTTCTGGAGGCAAGCTGAAGTTTGGAGGCGAAGTCTACGCCCCTTCGTTGGTGATTGGTCAACAGTAGGGATTCTTCAATAAAGTCTTTGTTGTCATTCAACAAGATACAACTCGTTTTCATTAATAAAAATCCTAGAAAAATACTACACCACACAGCTTAGTTAATTGCGTGACTAAGATCTCTTGAGCAAAACATTTTTAAAATGAAAGATTAATTAATTTAATGAGTTATTTTAGTTAAATTCGGACTATTTTGAGGAATGGTATATGGCGGAATGGTATACGGCATCTTAAAATGGACAAATTGTACTATTGTCGCTTTTTGTCTTGTTTTTCAATCTAAGGTCTTAAGGGAGTATTCGAGCACAATTGGTTCGGCTAGGCGTCAGCCGAACTGAAGCATGCCGACGCCTTAAGGGGGAAATGGAGGTGGAGGATGGACTGAGAGCAAAGAGGAGAGTACGATGGAATGAGTGGTAAGAGGGAAGAAATAAGGAGGGAAAGGCTGATGGATGGAAGAAGAAGGGATGAAGGACATGAAGAAGTGGACAGGACCAGAGGCAAGATGGACATGGGATTGGGAAGGACTTGGAGGGGAGGATGGAGATGAAACTCCAACGTCCAACCCATCCTCCTGGGTTGCAGTGTTAAACATACAAAATAGGAAATTGACATGGCTGTCATCATGTAAGGGCAAAAGACACGCTTATCCCCTCATTCTCTTTTTGACTTTTCCTTGTTTACCTTCACTCGCTATGTCTTCTCTCCTCCCTATATCCCCCCACCATCGCTCATTGTTTCTCTTTTTCGCTCATTGTTCTCTCTTTTTTTTGTTGTTTCTCTTTTTCAAGCTCTTAATTGGTCTCTCTCTCTCTCTCTCTCTCTCTCTCTCTCTCTCTCTCTCTCTCTCTCTCTCTCTCTCTCTCTCTCTCTCTCTCTCTCTCTCTCTCTCTCTCTCTCTCTCTCTCTCTCTCTCTCTCTCAACAGAGTGTGTGGATGAAAGACAGTGCCATATGTCTGTATTAATCTGTCAAGGAGGACAGGGAGCATGGTGTCTTAATCAGTACTGTGCAGAGCCAAGGTTACGTCACCAGCAATATAAAGCCTTCAGTGTCTAATCCGCAGGACGCACGCACACACACACAAACATACAGCCACACACATATGTGCATACGCATGTATGTGTGTGTGGTTGGTGTGTGGGTAAAGAGTATGTGCCTACGTACATGGCTGTGTGTCTCTGCTGCTTCTCCTCCTTCTACTGACCTGGTCTGTCTGTGCTGAGTCTGCTGTGTCTGTACATGTGTCTGCGGGTGTGGCCTGCAGGCCTCCTCTCCCAGCCGGTTGAGGGACGGGGACGGACTCCGCGGGACCACCCCCACGCTGGTACTGCGGGACCTCTGGCCCATGGTCCTCACAGTGCCATTTGGGTTCCCCTGCATCTGCTGGAGCAGCTGTGGAGAGAGGCTACGGTGAGAGGTGGAGGTGGGGGGTCCGACCCCTCCCTGTTGGGATCCGTGGTGCTGGGGGGGTTCCTGGGGCTGGGACCAGTCCTGGGGAGGCCCCTGGCTCACTGTGAGGTTGTTGTCACTGTTGGAGCGCAGCAGGACCCGGGGGGCCACCAGGCAGCTACCGCTGCTGCTGGTAGAGGGAGGGACCCGACGCCGCTTGGAGTATTCCGGGGCCTCGTGGAAAGGCACTGGGTATGAGAGACAGAAAGAAAGAGCAAGAGAGAGGGCCAGTCATTGATTATCTGATAAACCAGTTCTACCTGACCCTTGCAAATAGGTGTCTGATGAGCCATTTCACTCTCTGTTAATGTTCATGTCTTAGAGAGCTAGACTTTGTGGTGGAGAGCCACATGAGGAACAGAGTAGCACTCCTCCCTTTCCCTTCCTTCACATCTACTGTTCTGGGACAAACCTACCTGATAGGTAGAGAATGAAATTGAGAGCACTCCAAGAGATAACCTTCAATAATTAATTTATTGCCCTGCGATTTACTCAAATTCACACAAGCACACATGCAAGCATGTTCGTACTTACACACATACTTGCTTACTAACACGCACATGAACACAGAATATCAATCACTACCTGTAGGGCGATGTGATTGATTTTCTTGATGGGAATCAGTCAAGAACAATTTATTCCCCAAAGGCGTTCATCTATCCCTTATTGTAAAACAGTTGAAACACACACACTGCACACACACACACACACACACACACACACACACACACACACACACACACACACACACACACACACACACACACACACACACACACACACACACACACACACACACACACACACACACACACACACACACACACACACACACACACACACACACACACACCCTTGCCTGGGGGATGTCTGCTCTGCATTATAGATGGCCCTGTCTGGCCCTCTCATAAAAAATCCAAGTTATTATGATCCCAGTATGATGATGATGATTATTGCACTTGTACTTGTACAGCTGAGCTCCTCTGCCCCACCAGCAATGGTATGATTGAACCTTATTTCCCAGTGGAGTTTCAGCATTAGAGTATAATATCACACTGACAAGTGTGCAACTGCGGCACTTTCATCTCCACTCGAAATCAAAGCAGTGGAGGAAGTAGCAGGAGCCTGGAGTCGCACCAAAGACCCAATAATGTTTTCAATGTGAGAAGGCGATCAACAATCTGATTCCTCATAAATGTATGAGATATGAAGCAGCCTTTGATTGAGCGCACTGAACTAGAACCGCATGCGTTTCACACACACTGCGGGGGTTGTTACGCACACCTGAGAGAGTGTGTGTGTGTGCTTGAGAGAGAGAGAGAGAGAGAGAGAGTGTGTATGTGTCAGCCAGGCTTTTGGATTTAGCAGAGACTGGAGCCATCTTAATACACCTTCACCCTACCTAACAATAACCACTATCAAAATCACAACCACAGCCTGATCAATTCTAACTCAACTTCAACCAGGCCCACACTGCTTTACAAACCACCTGGCCACAACCACATCCTGTTAAATCACAAACACATACCCTGACCACAACCGCACTTGAAGTAACACTTCACCAGAAGAGTGTATACCCTGCCCACAATCTGGACCACACTGCTCTCTTACCACACCCCCAACGATAACGAACCACATTCCAAACACTTACAGTAAACCATACTAGTGCACATGTGTTTTGTGGGGCACGAAAACAGTATCCATTTGTGTTGGAGGATGCTGAACATGCTTGGTGTCACTGACGTGATTACATTACACACAAAGGCAATGAATGCACCTACATTTAAAAAATAAGAACATTTAACTAGGCAAGTCAGAGAAGAAAAAAATATTAATTACAATGATGGCCTACCGGGGAACAGTGGGTTAACTGTCTTGTTCGTGGGCAGAACGACATATTTTTACCTTGTCAGCTTGGGATTCGTTCCAGCAACCTTTCAGTTACCGGCCCAACGCTCTAACCACGAGGCTACCTGCCACCCCAATCAAGACAAATAAAACACTGCATTTTCTAAAAGAGATATTCAAATAGTAAAAACAATGATAAAATAACAGTGGATATGAGAGACGAATGCATTCAAATAAATAAACATAAATAAGACATATAATATGGGATAAAATAAATAAAACGTCCGGTAGGCTGTTCCAAAGGCCAGAACCATCGTGGCGGAAGGTACCCTCACCAAACATTTTTGGTTGTGACCTTTGGAACAAATAAAAGGCCAATGCCTAGCACAACTGAGGTGATCTGGAAGTAAGGAAAGGACGGGAAAGGGGGATACCTCGTCAGTTGTAATACTGAATGCATTCAACTGAAATGTGTCTTCTGCATTTTTACTTGCTATATTGTATTTATTTTGCCACAATGGCCTTTTCTTTGCCTTTACCTCTCTTATCTCACCTCATTTGCTCACATCGTATATAGACTTGTTTCTATTGTATTATCTGTGTCGTTGTATGTGTCGAACTGCTTTGCTTTATCTTGGCCAGGTCGCAATTGTAAATGAGAACTTGTTCTCAACTTGCCTACCTGGTTAAATAAAGGTGAAATAAAAAAAATAAAACATTTTTTTAACCCAACCCCTCTGACTCAGAGAGGTGTGGGGAGGTTGCCTTCATTGAAATACACGTCATCAGTCCCGTGGAACAGTGGGTAACTGCCTTGTTCAGGGGAAGAACAAGATATTTTTACCTTGTCAGCTAAGGGATTCAATCCAGCAACCTTTCGGTTACTGGCCCAACACTCCTACCCGCCAGGGAGAAAGGAGTTCAAACTTTTTGACTCCTTTGATTGGTTCTATTGTACTGGGCAAACTAAATCAAGTGCTCAAACAAATTTGACATAGCGTGCGAAAGTATTCACCCACTTTGGCATTTTTCCTATATTGTTGCCTTACAACCTCATTTGATGTACACGACATGCATACCACTTTGAAGATGCAAAATATTTTTTATTGTGAAAAAAAACAAGCAATTAGACAACAAAAAAACAAACTTGAGTGTGCATAACTATTCACCCCCCAGGGTCAATACTTTGTAGAGCCACCTTTTACAGCAATTACAGCTGCAAAACTCTTGGGGTATGTCTCTATAAGCTTGGCACATCTAGCCACTGGGATTTTTTCCCATTCTTCAAGGCAAAACTGCTCCATCTCCTTCAAGATGGATGGGTTCTGCTGGTGTACAGCAATCTTTAAGTCATACCACAGATTCTCAATTTGATTGAGGTCTGGGCTTTGACTAGGCCATTCCAAGACATTTAAATGTTTCCCCTAAAACCACTCGAGTGTTGCTTTAGCAGTATGCTTAGGGTCATTGTCCTGCTGGAAGGTGAACCTCCGTCCCAGTCTCAAATTTCTGGAAGACTGAAACAGGTTTCCCTCAATAATTTCTCTGTATTTAGAGCCATCCATCATTCCTTCAATTCTGACCAGTTTCCCAGTCCCTGCCGATGAAAAACATCCCCACAGCATGATGCTGCCACCACCATGCTTCACTGTTAGGATGGTGTTCTCGGGGTGATGAGAGGTGTTGCGTTTGTGCCAGACATAGCATTATCCTTGTTGGCCAAAAAGCTCAATTTTAGTCTCATCTGACCAGAGTTCCTTCTTCCATTAGTTTGGGGAGTCTCCCACATCCTTTTGGTGAACACTAAATGTGTTTGCTTATTTTTTTCTTTAGGCAATGGCTTTTTTTCTGGCCACTCTAATGTAAAAGCCAAATTCTGTGGAGTGTACGGCTTAAAGTGGTCCTATGGACAGATACTCCTATCTCCGCTGTGGAGCTTTGCAGCTCCTTCAGGGTTATCTTTGGTCTCTTTGTTGCCTCTCTGATTAATGCCCTCCTTGCCTGGTCTGTGAGTTTTGGTGGGCAGCCTTCTCTTGGCAGGTTTATTGTGGTGCCATATTCTTTCCAGTTTTTAATCATGGATTTATTGGTACTCGTGGAATGTTGAAAGTTTTGGATATTTTTTTTATAACCCAACCCTGATCTGTACTTCTCCACAACTTTGTCCCTGACCTGTTTGGAGAGCTCCTTGGTCTTCATGGTGCCTTCTTGCTTGGTGGTGCCCCCCTTGCTTAGTGGTGTTGCAGACTCTGGGGCCTTTCAGAACAGGTGTATATATATATACTGAGATCATGTGACAGATCATATGACACTTAGATTGCACACAGGTGGACTTTATTTAACTAATTATGTGACTTCTGAAGGTAACTGGTAGCACCAGATCTTATTTAGGGGCTTCATAGCAAAGTGGGTGAATACATATGCACGGACCACTTTTCAGTTTTTGATTTTTTTTGTTAATTTTTTCATTTCACGTCACCAATTTGGACTATTTTGTGTATGTCCGTAACATGAAATCAAAAAAATATATATTTAAATTACAGGTTGTAATGCAACAAAATAGGAAACATGCCAAGGGTGATGAATACTTTTACCAGGCACTACTTGAGGACATCCCTGTTTCTTCTTACATCTTCATTGTGTTCCGCAGTTTGAATACGCAGACCTTCGTCCTAATTGATGCAGCTTTTTCCCAGATGCTTGAATCTGATCTGGGCATTTATATGCTCCCTGCTTTTGTTTTGCCATTTAGATGAATGAGTGATGTTGTTAGGTGTTATTAGATGTTGTTAGATGTTATTGTGTGTATGTCCGTTACAGGAAATCCAAATAAAAAATATAGTTCAATTACAGGTTGTAATGCAACAAAATAGGAAAAACGGCAAGGGGGATGAATATTTTTGCAAGGCACTGTACATGCAAGTAGGCAGACATATGCGTGCACACACGCACACACGAACACACACACACTCAGCTCTTAATTGTGCTCTCAATTGTGGAATGTAATAAGCACACATTCCCTCTGTAGGAATAGAGAAGCAAGGAAAAGAAGATGACAAACATCCAGAGCTGTCTTATATAAGAGAGGAAAGCAATCAGTGTGATCTATATCATTTACTGCTGCTCCCTAATACTAAGAGAACTAAGTTCAAAGGGTAATGAGTGATCAGCTCTGGTCAGTGTCATGCAACCAAGGGATTTGACATAATGTAGCCTACCAATGGAACTATATCACGCTTTGAAATAAAAGTAAAAAATGCTGTACTCATATATCCATTTTGAGTAAATCTCATTGAGAAATAGTCTGTCCGTTGGAAGTAAAGGGTTAAGGAACCAACTGTTTTCACACACAGGCAGATGGATCCATAATGCATCCCGGCAGAGCCGTTTTGTTGACGTAAGTCATCCACTCATTTTGGTGGGTGTGCTTTCTCCCCCATGGACCAGGAGAACGATAGATACACCGTGTGTCCTCTCGCTGGCTATAATCTACATACGGTAGGTGATTGGTGGAGGAGACTATACATACCTTTTGTAGAAGACTGAATCATAACACATTTATTTGGAAACCACTCAAATGCGTGCCAACATTTAATCTATGACATAACCTATCATTTATCCTGCATGTTAAAGAACCTCTAGCCCAAAAAGAACGACACACATCTCCTTTTATAGGTACCACTAGTTTAAATTAGGACGACAATTGCACGCATGAATCCACAACGCAAAGACCTTGCTATATTCGTCACATTCAAAAAAGCCCATGTAGAATTACTTCCTGGAGCTGATGAACTTGTGCCACGCAGGGATAAAAATACCCCCTGAGAAAGTTGAAAATGAACACGCAGTAGCAAAGGTAGAGAATTCCATCTATTTATGAGTCAAAAGCAAATAAAACTTGGACCCAGACTCATAAAGGTGATAGACCTACCTTCCTTTTTTAACGGACAGCGACCGATGGAGTTTAGCTCGCTGGAAATCGGGAGCCCGAGCGCCGCGCACATGACCCCACCTGGCAGAGGTGTGAAAGCACATTCACTGCCACACATCTATCTCTCTCTCTCTCTAGTTGGAAATATAGACTAGTTGGAAAAATATGGATTTTAAGGTGAACTTGACATAATGTTTCATTGACTGATGTTGTTAATTCATGAAAAGATCATTCCACATGATTTCAATCATTTTCGGACTGCACTCCTGATTTTAATGAAACTTTTCATACATATTTGCCCATGGTGGAAGTGGCTAGAAAGTTACCTGAATGACAAAACATTCAGGAGATAGAGGTGCTCAAAGTTGACCCATTGTGCATACCCTATCCTACCATGAGACATCCATGTCTTCATCACTGAAAAAGATCAACTGTTAAGCTTGATATAATGTGAAAACTTACAAACAGGGTTGTCAAACTATTATATTATTTTAATTAAACAACTATGTAATTTTTTAAAGCTTGTTGTAGCATAGATTCTATTTTACATAATCTGAAGTGTTTGTGTTGTGCCAGTAATTGGTTGAGACACAGTATCCTCTTGAATACATTTACATTTACATTTAAGTCATTTAGCAGACGCTCTTATCCAGAGCGACTTACAAATTGGTGCGTTCACCTTATGACATCCAGTGGAGCAGCCACTTTACAATAGTGCATCTAAATCTTTTAAGGGGGGGTGAGGAGGATTACTTTATCCTATCCTAGGTATTCCTTAAAGAGGTGGGGTTTCAGGTGTCTCCGGAAGGTGGTGATTGACTACCGCTGTCCTGGCGTCGTGAGGGAGTTTGTTCCACCATTGGGGGGACACAGCAGCGAACAGTTTTGACTGGGCTGAGCGGGAACTGTACTTCCTCAGTGGTAGGGAGGCGAGCAGGCCAGAGGTGGATGAACGCAGTGCCCTTGTTTGGGTGTAGGGCCTGATCAGAGCCTGGAGGTACTGAGGTGCCGTTCCCCTCACAGCTCCGTAGGCAAGCACCATGGTCTTGTAGCGGATGCGAGCTTCAACTGGAAGCCAGTGGAGAGAGCGGAGGAGCGGGGTGACGTGATAGAACTTGGGAAGGTTGAACAACAGACGGGCTGCGGCGTTCTGGATGAGTTGTAGGGGTTTAATGGCACAGGCAGGGAGCCCAGCCAACAGCGAGTTGCAGTAATCCAGACGGGAGATGACAAGTGCCTGGATTAGGACCTGCGCCGCTTCCTGTGTGAGGCAGGGTCGTACTCTGCGGATGTTGTAGAGCATGAACCTACAGGAACGGGCCACCGCCTTGATGTTAGTTGAGAACGACAGGGTGTTGTCCAGGATCACGCCAAGGTTCTTAGCGCTCTGGGAGGAGGACACAATGGAGTTGTCAACCGTGATGGCGAGATCATGGAACGGGCAGTCCTTCCCGGGAGGAAGAGCAGCTCCGTCTTGCCGAGGTTCAGCTTAAGGTGGTGATCCGTCATCCACACTGATATGTCTGCCAGACATGCAGAGATGCGATTCGCCACCTGGTCATCAGAAGGGGGAAAGGAGAAGATTAATTGTGTGTCGTCTGCATAGCAATGATAGGAGAGACCATGTGAGGTTATGACAGAGCCAAGTGACTTGGTGTATAGCGAGAATAGGAGAGGGCCTAGAACAGAGCCCTGGGGGACACCAGTGGTGAGAGCGCGTGGTGAGGAGACAGATTCTCGCCACGCCACCTGGTAGGAGCGACCTGTCAGGTAGGACGCAATCCAAGCGTGGGCCGCGCCAGAGATGCCCAACTCGGAGAGGGTGGAGAGGAAGATCTGATGGTTCACAGTATCGAAGGCAGCCGATAGGTCTAGAAGGATGAGAGCAGAGGAGAGAGAGTTAGCTTTAGCAGTGCGGAGCGCCTCCGTGATACAGAGAAGAGCAGTCTCAGTTGAATGACTAGTCTTGAAACCTGACTGATTTGGATCAAGAAGGTCATTCTGAGAGAGATAGCGGGAGAGCTGGCCAAGGACGGCACGTTCAAGAGTTTTGGAGAGAAAAGAAAGAAGGGATACTGGTCTGTAGTTGTTGACATCGGAGGGATCGAGTGTAGGTTTTTTCAGAAGGGGTGCAACTCTCGCTCTCTTGAAGACGGAAGGGACGTAGCCAGCGGTCAGGGATGAGTTGATGAGCGAGGTGAGGTAAGGGAGAAGGTCTCCGGAAATGGTCTGGAGAAGAGAGGAGGGGATAGGGTCAAGCGGGCAGGTTGTTGGGTGGCCGGCCGTCACAAGACGCGAGATTTCATCTGGAGAGAGAGGGGAGAAAGAGGTCAGAGCACAGGGTAGGGCAGTGTGAGCAGAACCAGCGGTGTCGTTTGACTTAGCAAACGAGGATCGGATGTCGTCGACCTTCTTTTCAAAATGGTTGACGAAGTCATCTGCAGAGAGGGAGGACGGGGGGGAGGGGGAGGGGGATTCAGGAGGGTGGAGAAGGTGGCAAAGAGCTTCCTAGGGTTAGAGGCAGATGCTTGGAATTTAGAGTGGTAGAAAGTGGAGGAAAATGTAGAGAGGAGGGAGTGAAAGGATGCCAGGTCCGCAGGGAGGCGAGTTTTCCTCCATTTCCGCTCGGCTGCCCGGAGCCCTGTTCTGTGAGCTCGCAATGAGTCATCGAGCCACGGAGCGGGAGGGGAGGACCGAGCCGGCCTGGAGGATAGGGAACATAGAGAGTCAAAGGATGCAGAAAGGGAGGAGAGGAGGGTTGAGGAGGCAGAATCAGGAGATAGGTTGGAGAAGGTTTGTGCGGAGGGAAGAGATGATAGGATGGAAGAGGAGAGAGTAGCGGGGGAGAGAGAGCGAAGGTTGGGACGGCGCGATACCATCCGAGTAGGGGCAGTGTGGGAAGTGTTGGATGAGAGCGAGAGGGAAAAGGATTCAAGGTGGTGGTCGGAGACTTGGAGGGGAGTTGCAATGAGGTTAGTGGAAGAACAGCATCTAGTAAAGATGAGGTCGAGCGTATTGCCTACCTTGTGAGTAGGGGGGGAAGGTGAGAGGGTGAGGTCAAAAGAGGAGAGGAGTGGAAAGAAGGAGGCAGAGAGGAATGAGTCAAAGGTAGACATGGGGAGGTTAAAGTCGCCCAGAACTGTGAGAGGTGAGCCGTCCTCAGGAAAGGAGCTTATCAAGGCATCAAGCTCATTGATGAACTCTCCGAGGGAACCTGGAGGGCGATAAATGATAAGGATGTTAAGCTTGAAAGGGCTGGTAACTGTGACAGCATGGAATTCAAAGGAGGCGATAGACAGATGGGTAAGGGGACAAAGAGAGAATGACCACTTGGGAGAGATGAGGATCCCGGTGCCACCACCCTGCTGACCAGAAGCTCTCGGGGTGTGCGAGAACACGTGGGCGGACGAAGAGAGAGCAGTGGGAGTAGCAGTGTTATCTGTGGTGATCCATGTTTCCGTCAGTGCCAAGAAGTCGAGGGACTGGAGGGAGGCATAGGCTGAGATGAACTCTGCCTTGTTGGCAGCAGATCGGCAGTTCCAGAGGCTACCGGAGACCTGGAACTCCACGTGGGTCGTGCGCGCTTGGACCACCAGATTAGGGTGGCCGCGGCCACGCGGTGTGGAGCGTTTGTATGGTCTGTGCAGAGAGGAGAGAACAGGGATAGACAGACACATAGTTGACAGGCTACAGAAGAGACTACGCTAATGCAAAGGAGATTGGAATGACAAGTGGACTACACGTCTCGAATGTTCAGAAAGTTAAGCTTACGTAGCAAGAATCTTATTGACTAAAATGATTAAAATGATACAGTACTGCTGAAGTAGGCTAGCTGGCAGTGGCTGCGTTGTTGACTTTGTAGGCTAGCTGGCAGTGGCTGCGTTGTTGACACTACACTAATCAAGTCGTTCCGTTGAGTGTAATAGTTTCTACAGTGCTGCTATTCGGGGGCTAGCTGGCTAGCTAGCAGTGTTGATTACGTTACGTTGCGTTAAGAGAACGACAATAGCTGGCTAGCTAACCTAGAAAATCGCTCTAGACTACACAATTATCTTTGATACAAAGATGGCTATGTAGCTAGCTATGTAGCTAGCTACGATCAAACAAATCAAACCGTTGTACTGTAATGAAATTAAATGAAAATGTGATACTACCTGTGGAGCGAAGCGGAATGCGACCGGGTTGTTGAGTGGGGAAGTTCTATTCGGTATACGTTGGCTAGCTGTTGGCTAGCTAGCAGTGTCTCCTACGTTAAGGACGACAAATAGCTGGCTAGCTAACCTCGGTAAATTAAGATAATCACTCTAAGACTACACACTCTAAACTACACAATTATCTTGGATACAAAGACAGCAAAGACAACTATGTAGCTAGCTAACACTACACTAATCAAGTGGTCCTTCTGTAGCTCAGTTGGTAGAGCATGGCACTTGTAACGCCAGGGTAGTGGGTTCAATCCCTGGACCACCCATACGTAGAATGTATGCACACATGACTGTAAGTTGCTTTGGATAAAAGCGTCTGCTAAATGGCATATATTATTATTATTATTATTATTAAGTCGTTCAGTTGAGTGTAATAGTTTCTACAGTGCTGCTATTCGGTAGATGGTAGACGGTGGACGTTAGCTAGCTGGCTAGCTGCCGGGCAGATAGCAGTGTAGACTACGTTAGGACGACGAAATACGATAATTACGCAATTATCTTTGATACAAAGACGGCTATGTAGCTAGCTAAGAAGAAATTGCTAAGATTAGACAAATCAAACCGTTGTACTATAATGAAATGTAATGAAAAGTTATACTACCTGCGGACCGAAATGTGGATGCGACCGCTCGCTCCAACCCGGAAGTAAACAGTCAATGGTGGGTGTCATTTCAATCATAGAACTATAAATCATAGAATGGACCTATCACATCACAGCCCTGCAATTATGCGGGTACATCATTAACATTTAACATTGAATTGAAACTTTAACTTCCGATTACTACTAGAAAAATGGCCGCCGGTCCACCCACTGTCGAATGAAGTCTGAAGTATCCCTTTGAAACAAAAATATCCAAAACAACTTTCTATCACTGGATTCTGTTAGGTTCTAATTCCCAGAGTAACTTATCGGACACTATGAAAGTTTAACCAAGTTTATTCTTTCGAGAGTGTCAATACAGCTGCATTAGACAAAAACATTTTCACACAAGAACTGATATGTAATCCTTCCCACGAGTCTCCTCCTACACATCTGTAAACACATTGTATCTTTACTGCTAGGCAGGACACTAAGTGATACGGGCTAAAAACGTTTATTTCTCCCTTAACGTGACCTGACCTGATCTTGACCCACCTTCATCACTAATCCACGGCTCTCTCCCCTTATCAACGCTGCCACATGTGATCGCTTCCCTGCACTCAACACATTACAAGCTTAATTGCCCACACTATATACCTTCGCCCTGCAGATTAACTTCTGGTGTAGACCCTCTAAACCTCAGCACTCCCTCGGTGACATGAATAAGTATATTTCATATTCACACAACCTTAGAACCCAACAATTTGAACATGCAACCTATGGAACCAGAGGCAGAAGCTTACTGGAAGTCTATGAGTATCTGATAGCATGCTTGTGCAACTACATGTAACTTCTGTCATACTGGACACAGAGACATAAACATGGTATCCACAGGTTTATCTGACTCTGGGGAAGTAGATAAAGTGCCTCATTGCCAAAATCCTGAAGTATCCCTTTAAAACAAAAATATAAAAGTTGTCAATACAGCAAAATATTTGTTTTAAATATGTTTTTGTTTTAAAGGGATACTTCCGGATTTTGGCAATGCCTTTATCTACATCCCCAGAGGCAGATAAGCTCCATGATACCATTTTTATGTCTCTGTGTCCAGCATGAAGGAAGTTAGAGGTAGTTGCACAAATGCTAGAAGACACCCATAGACTTCCAGCCATTGTGCTAACGTTAGTTAGACTTGGCTGGCAAAACTACCTTTAACTTCCTTCATACTGGACACAGAGACATATACATTGAATCCACAAGTACACCTGACTCTGGGGAAGTGCATAAAGGGCCTCATTGCCAAAATCCCAAAGTATCCCTTTAAGCCTATCCCAAACCTTAACCCTTAACTTAACCATTCTGAGTTAATGCATAACCTTAATAATTTGGAGTTAATTCCTAAATGTAACCTTGATACACAAAAGTAACCAAATACTTCAACATTTGACATTTGGAACAACTTCAAAATTTGATGTTTGAGAAACATGGATGAACGTCTTATTCTTGAGTGAGACTGTGAGAGCTTTTTGGGTGACAACATGGTAGGGTGGGGTATGCAAAATGGGTCAACTTTGACCATCCCGGTCTCCTGAATATTTTGGCATTCAGATCTAAAAAGTATCTTTCTGACCACTTCTACCATGGGCAACATGTATGGAAGATTTCGTTAAGATAAAAAGGTGTGCAGTCAGAAAGTGATTGAAATCATATGGAACGACCATAAACACAACTTATCTGTTAATTTACTGTTTATCAATTAATATACTGTTAATTGCTCAACTCATTCACCCTGCAAAGTACAAGGCTTAGGCTAGGGGTTCCCAAACGTTTTGGGCCCAAGATCCCATTTTGATATCTGAAAATTCTCTCGACCCCAACCATGTGAACAAAAATGATGTAATTAACAGCAAATGGTGTAGCTGGAGGACAGCTAGCTTCCGTCCTCCTCTGGCTACAATGACTTCAATACAAAACCTAGGAGGCTCGTAGGCCTCACCCACTTCCATCGTAATTATGAGGACGTCCTCCAACCACTCAAAGCTTTTTCAGCATGAACTAACATGCTGTCCATCCAATCATGGAATTAAGATCAGAGAATGAACCTAGTGAGTTGTATTGGCATTGTGCCACAGAGCATTATCGGGGTTCAATGTGTTGAGAAGCTTGGTGATATTGTTGGATAGAGATTAAGAGTGAAAAGTGATAGTTGAGCATTTTGGGGATATTATTAAATTCAAATTCGTTTTTCAAATTACAGGAGACAGATGAGGAATATTATATTATTATAATTGTTTCTTGTTTTCAGAACTTCATTTTTGTGTCCAGTCAGTGCAATTTATTTAAATGTGCCTTGCTAACTTCAATAGTTAGCTAGCTACCAGCACGAGTGTGCAGTTTTCTCTGACAAAATGATAGAATCGACGACGCTGCCGAAAATGTTGTGGACTTTTTGTTGAAAAATCCTTTTCATTTTCTGAGGAACACAGGAGGATTGACCTCTGCCAGAGATCAGTTTCATGAAGAAGGATGAAAAGGTGAGGGTGTTCAATACCAACTGGTATCAAAGTATAGCTGGTTAACAGGGAGCCTTTCATCAAGCTGCCTGTTTTGCTGGCCTTGCCTGCTTTTTGGAAAGTCTGAGCCTTGGTCGAAAGGTGGGTACAGTGACCCTAACAACATCACTCATTCATCTAAATGGCAAAACAAAAGCAGGGAGCATATAAATGCCCAGATCAGATTCAAGCATCTGGGAAAAAGCTGCATCAATTAGGACGAAGGTATGCGTATTCAAACTGCGGAACACAATGAAGATGTAAGAAGAAACAGGGATGTCCTCAAGTAGTGCCTGGTAAAAGTATTCATCACCCTTGGCATGTTTCCTATTTTGTTGCATTACAACCTGTAATTTAAATATATATTTTTTCGATTTCATGTTACGGACATACACAAAATAGTCCAAATTGGTGACGTGAAATGAAAAAAAAAACTTGTTTCAAAAATGTCTAAATCATTTAAACCTGAAAAGTGGTCTGTGCATATGCATTTATCCCCTTTGCTATCAAGCCCCTAAATAAGATCTGGTGCAGCCAATTACCTTCACAAGTCACAGTATTAATTAGTTAAATAAAGTCCACATGTGTGCAATCTAAGTGTCACATGATCTCAGTATATATACACAGTTTATATATGGTCTGAAAGGCTCCAGAGTCTGCAACACCACTAAGCAAGGGGCACCACCAAGCAAGCGACACCATGAAGACCAAGGAGCTCTCCAAACAGGTCAGGGACAAAGTTGTGGAGAAGTACAGATCGGCGTTGGGTTATAAAAAAATATCAGAAACTTCGAACATCCCACGGAGCACTATTCAATCCATTATTAAAAAATGGAAAGAATATGGCACCACAACAAACCAAGACAGGGCCGCCCATCAAAACGCATGGACCAGGCAAGGAGGAAATTAATCAGAGAGGCAACAAAGAGACCAAAGATAACTCGGAAGGAGCTGAAAAGCTCCACAGCAGAGATTGGAGTATCTGTCCATAGGACAACTTTAAGCCGTACACTCAAAAGAAGTGGGTTTTACGGAAGAGTGGCCAGAACAAAGCCATTGCTTAAAGAAAAAAAAGTAAATACGTTTGGAGTTTGCCAAAAGGCATGTATGTGGGAGACTCCCCAAACATATGGAAGAAGGCACTCTGGTCAGATGAGACTAAAACGCAATGTCTGGCGCAAACACAACACCTCTCATCACCCCGAGAACACCATCCCGAAAGTGAAGCATGGTGGTGGCAGCATCATGCTGTGGGGATGTTTTTCATCGGCAGGGACTGGGAAACTGGTCAGAATTGAAGGAATGATGGATGGCGCTAAATACAGGGAAATTCTTGAGGGAAACCTGTTTCAGTCTTCCAGAGATTTGAGACTGGGACGGAGGTTCACCTTCCAGCAGGACAATAACCCTAAGCATACTGCTAGAGCAACACTGGTGTGGTTTTAGGGGAAACATTTAAATGTCTTGGAATGGCCTAGTCAAAGCCCAGACCTCAATCCAATTGAGAATCTGTGGTATGACTTAAAGATTTCTGTACACCAGCAGAACCTATTCAACTTGAAGGAGCTGGAGCAGTTTTGCCTGGAAGAATAGACAACAATCCCAGTAGCTAGATGTACCAAGCTTATAGAGACATAACCCCAAAAATACTGCAGCTGTAATTAATGCAAAATGTGGGTCTACAGGGGCCTCCCGGGTGGCGCAGTGGTTAAGGGCGCTGTACTGCAGCGCCAGCTGTATACACACTCAAGTTTTCAGTTTCTGTGTCTTATTTCTTGTTTGTTTCACAATAAAAAATATTTAGCATCTTCAAAGTTGAAGGCATGTTGTGTAAATCAAATGATACAAACCCCCCCCCCCCAAAAAAATATATTTTAATTCCAGGTTGTAAGGCAACAAAATAGGAAAAATGCAAAGGGGGGTGAATACCTTCTCAAGCCAACGTATCAACAGCACTGAGTTTTTGGGCATGCAATAATTTGCTTTTAGAGGACACGAGGGAAAGTTCCACCGACAGGGGCAACGACAAGAAGGTTGCAGAGGTAATTGCACGTTACGATGCTTTACTTGCTGAACATTTCAAACTTTCGACTGACAACTCCGAATGATTTGATAGCTTCCATCACATCATCCATTAAACGACTAAAGAGGTAGAAGCAGTGCATTTATTTGCGTCCGCTCAAGTAGGCTTTTCACTTTCCTCCAGTATTTATTTAGCAAAGATGATAACACATAATCAATCCGGACATGCACAAGCAAAAACTCATGATATAAATGTTGCAGCAGCTTAGGCTACACCTAAACATTAGAAATCTGACATGCTGTATGGGTTGAAAATGAGACTATTTTTCAGTCTGATCAACAGTTGGCTACTAATAAGAGCAGCTGCGTACAGCCTATGCGCCCTGTCAATCTGGTCAGGGTAAACTAATTGGTAACATTATGTATTTATGGTCTATTTGTTATGCTGGTGAATGAGGACCCAAAAGCGACTTAACGAAAACAGAGTCTTTATTCCAGTTCTAGACAAAAGTGATAATCCTGGAAATTATCAAGGTGAAAACAAAACAGGAAAACTGAAATCCACTCGTCAGTAGAGAGGACTGACTGGAGACTCGACCACAGACTGCAGGTTGCTTCGGGAAGGCACCGGCCGTATCAGACCTAGACACCTGCTCACACGCAGCATCTGAAGAAGGTAAAACACGACAGGGCGAGACAAGGACACAGAACAGCGAACATCATACAAGGATCCGACAAGGACAGAAGCGGAAAACAGAGGGAGAAATAGGGGCTCTAATCAGAGGGCAAAATAGGGGACAGGTGTGAAAAGAGTAAATGAGGTAGTTAGGAGAATGAGGAACAGCTGGGAGCAGGAACGGAACGATAGAGAGAGAGAGCGAGAGAGGGAGAGAAAGAGGGAAAGAACCTAATAAGACCAGCAGAGGGAAACGAATAGAAGGGAAGCACAGAGACAACACATGATAACCAATGACAAAACATGACACTATTTGTGTGTCAGGAGAAATAAAACAAATATATTCAAAATTGGGCTGGCTAGGCTGCCTATATGTTTTTAATCCATGTGAGTACATTTTTTGTTGTAAGGCCTACAGTTGCATAGGCCTGCATGATGCAAACATGCATAAAGAAAGCTCGGCCCTGTGTTGTCTATATGTCTGGTTAGAGGTAATCCCCCTCATAATCTAGTCTAAATGTATATCAACAAATATAAGGTAGCTGCAGTTTGAAAGGGTTTTCATCCCCCCCAGGGCCAGTAGTTGTTTTTTAGGAGTTTTTTAAAAACCATGTGACCTGATTAGGAAAAACTGGTCCCATCACAGCCCATATCAAACATTTTAATCCATTTTTACAATGGATTAATCAATGTCATACCTTATAGGGTCCACTGTTTTCCTAGTTAGGTTAACATATAAGGAAAAACCAGGCTCCAGGGGGTAAAAATTGCCCCACCGCTCTGGGACCTATATGGTGCCACCAGTCTGCTTGCAGTTGTCAGGTATGTGGATGATCAGGGCTTTATTCAGGAACATTTCTTGGGATACTTTGATGTGTTAAAGAGGGCGAGATGTGCAGTCTGTATTTGACTTCATGAACTTTGAGATGTCTGAGTTTAACTTCATAGAGAAACTCGTTGTCCAAACCTATGATAGTGCAGCTGTAATGGAATGTATCTGCTATTTGTATTTACAGCTAAGTCACCTCCTGTTCCCTGATTAAGAGGTGATGACTACTCCACTCCACTCCACTACCATTGTCAACTTTCTCCTGACATGAACTGAAACCACATCTTATGTGCCTGCTCATTCACTGGCACATTGAATGTTTCCCCTCCAAGCACTGTGAGTACCCCTGTCAATGGTCTCTCATTACTGTATGTATTTGTTGTCTCTGCGTGTGTTCCGCGCCTATACCGTGGGTCGCCTATCCTCTTCAATTTTTCAAGTCACCAGCCTTCACTGCTTGATACGTAACTTTGGAGCTTTTCAAAGTCAGGGGGTGTGGTCGACAGTGCGCCTCTGCTGTCACATCCAACCTGGATCGATATTTGGTTTTAATGCAGACAAGAGCACTGAATCCAGCTTCACACAGATATGAGCTGAAGAAGGGTAGCCTACCATGAGATTTATAGAGCTTTCAAGACAACTGGGAACTCTGAAAAATACGAGGTCAAATCATGACGCCAGTGATCCTTAGGTCGGAAAGTTGTAGATCTAGAGTGTGGAATCATGGAATCATGTAGTAACCCAAAAAGTGTTAAACAAATCAAAATATTAGTTTATATTTAGGATTCTTCAAAGTAGCCACCCTTTGCCTTGATTACAGCCTTGATTGCAGCTTTGCACACTTTATCAGTGGCAGAGAGGAAGAAGAACACTTTAGGAATTTGACAGTTTTCCCTGAATTTAATTGGGTTCCCATTACAATCTGAAAGTGCGGTTACAAAAGAATCAGATTTAGCCTCACAACATTCATAAAAATAATATTGTACTTTTTACGCCATACGTTTTCCCTAACACCCAAAAATACTCATTACATTTTTATGCTTGGCAGGACAGGGATATTGACAAATTCACGCACTTATTAAGAGAACATCCCTGGTCATCCCCACACACACATGCTTCGTTTGGAAATGATGTCTGTGTTGGAGTGTGACCCTGGCTATTTGGATTTTTTTTTTTATGAATTGTGCTGTCTGGGAATTTAAGGAATTTGAAATTATTTATGCTTTTACTTTTACTTTTACTTTTGATACTTAAGTATACTTTAGCAATTACATTTCCTTTTGATACTTGTGTATATATATATATATATATATATATATATATATATATATATATAAAACCAAACACTTTTAGACTTAGTATTTTACTGGGTGACTCTCTTTTACTCCAGTCATTTCTATTAAGGTATCTTATCTTTTACTAAAGTATGACATTTGAGTACTTTTCCCACCACTACCATTCACAGACTCCGACACATACACACTAGGGTTCAATATTTTATGCAGAATCAACCAATTTTCCTCCCCAAGAAATATCAAGAAATTAATGGTCTTTCCAGTATTCCCGCTCAAACTGGAAATGCTATTTCAATGAAATCTGACATGATTATACCACTGGGGGGCTCTCCAGATAGTGGTCCGGACTGCCAAACGCATCACCGGGAGCACACTTTCTGGACACCTACAGCACCCGATGTCACAGGAAGACCAAAAAGACCATCAAGGACATCAACCAACTGAGCCACGGCCTGTTCACCCCACTACCATCCAAAAGGCAAGGTCAGTACAGGTGCATCAAAGCTGGGACCGAGAGGCTGAAAAACAGCTTCTATCTCAAGGTCATCAGACTGTTAAATAGCCATCACTAACAGGGAATCACCTGGTTACCCGACCCTGCACCTTAGAGGCTGCTGCCCCATGTAGATAGACCTGGAATCACTGGTCACTTTAATAATGTTTACATACTGGTTTATTCATTACATATGTATATACTGTAATCTACACTACTGTATTTTAGTCAATGCTACTCCAATATTGCTCGTCCTAATATTTATATATTTCTTAATTCCATTATTTTACTCTAAGAGTTGTGTGTATTGTTGTATTGTTTGATACTACTGCACTGTTGGAGCTAGTAAGACAAGCATTTCGCTACACCCGCAAAAACAACTGCTAAATGTGTGTTGGTGAATGATAACATTTGATTTGATATGTAAATGGATAAATATACACATTAATCGAACGGTTTCTTGTTGTAATTTGTTGCAAATGAATCAACTCAAAGTTCTCTCAAAGTCACGGCACAATTTTGTTGATGTAGTCTAGTTTTAAACTGGCCACTGTTGGCCAACTGCTAAACTATTATGAGTTTAGACTCTATTGACATTCATTTTAGCCTACTGAAAGATGCAGCTTTGTCCTTTTCTCTCCCCTTGCACCTGGCCATTGAGGGAATTGGGAAGGTTGTTGCTGTTTTACATTTTTTTATTGTGGTGATCTTGTCAGGAGGAATACATCCCGATTTTCTGCTAATCAAAAATACTCAATACCATTGATAGCACTGTGGTTGATCAATTGTACATGAATCGAAACCCGCCATAAATCATATGCCATTCTAAGGTAGGTTATATTTTACATAAAAGTGCACATTTACCTATTGTATCCGTTAGTTAGCCCAAACAAATCTATGGTAAGTCTATTTCTAGCAATAAAGTAACATTTAAAGGTACAGTTGAAGTCTGAAGTTTACATATACCTTAGCCAAATACATTTAAACTCAGTTCTAACAATTCCTGACATTTAATCCTAGTAAAAACTCCCTGTCTTAGGTCAGTTAGAATCCCCACTATATTTTAAGAATGTGAAATGTCAATAATAGTAGAGAGAATGATTTATTTCTGCTTTTGTTTCATCACAATCCCAGTGGGTCAGAAGTGTACATACACTCAATGAGTATTTGGTAGCATTGCCTTTAAATTGATTAACTTGGGTCAAAAGTTTTGCGTAGCCTTCCGCAAGCTTCCCACAATAAGTTGGGTGAATATTGGCCTATTCCTCCTGACAGAGCTGGTGTAACTGAGTCAGGTGTGTCGGCCTCCTTGCTCACACACGCTTTTTCAGTTCTGCCCACAACTTTTCTATGGGATTGAGGTCAGGGCTTTGTGATGGCCAATCCAATTCCTTGACTTTGTTGTCCTTAAGCCATTTTGCGACAACTTTGGAAGTATGCTTGGGGTCATTGTCCATTTGGAAGACCCATTTGTGACCAAGCTTTAACTTCCTGACTGATGTCTTGAGATGTTGCTTCAATATATCCACATAATTTTCCTTTCTCATGAAGCCATCTATTTTGTTAAGTGCATCAGTCCCTCCTGCAGCAAAGCACCCCCACAACATGATGCTTCCACCCCAGTGGATGGTGTTCTTCGGCTTACAAGCATCCCCCTTTTTCTGTGGACTGTGGATATAGATGCTTTATATAGATGATATAGATGCTTTTGTACCTGTTTCTGCCAGCATCTTCACAAGGTCCTTTGCTGTTGTTCTGGGATTGATTTGCACTTTTCGCACCAAAGTACGTTCATCTCTAGGAGACAGAACGTGTCTCCTTCCTGAGCAGTATAACAGCTGCATGGTCCCATGGTGTTTATACTTGCGTACGATTGTTTGTTTAGATGAACATGGTACCTTCAGGCATTTGGAAATTGCTCCCAATGATGAACCAGACTTGTGGAGGTCTACAATTTTTTTTCTGAGGTCTTGGCTGATTTATTTTGATTTTCCCATGATGTCAAGCAAAGAGGCACTGAGTTTGATGGTAGGCCTTGTAATACATCCACAGGTACACCTCCAATTGAATCAAATTATGTCAATTAGCCAATCAGAATCTTCTAAAGCCATGACATGATTTTCTGTAATTTTCCAAGCTGTTTAAAGGCACAGTCAACTCAATTTATGTAAACTTCTGACCCACTGGAACTGTGATACAGTGAATTATACGTGAAAAAATCTGTCTGTAAACAATTGTTGGAAAAATGACTTGTGTTATGCACAAAGTAGATGTCCTAACCGACTTGCCAAAACTATAGTTTGTTAACAAGACATTTGTGGAGTGGTTGAAAAATGAGTTTTAATGACTCCGACGTAAGTTTATGTAAACTTCCGACTTCAACTGTAAATACTAATGTTAAAACATTAGTTTTAAAATCTAAATCTAAATCATACTTTATTGCTAGAAATGGGATTACCATAGATTTTTTGGGTTAACTAATGCTAATAAATGGTAACGAATGCAATCGGTAAATGTTCGCTTTTACCTATTGCCGTGGCTGTGTTGGTGTGTTGATGTCCTTGATGATCTTTTTGTCCTTCCTGTGACATCAGGTGCTGTAGGTGTCCTGGAGGGCAGGTAGTGTGCTCCCGGTGATGCGTTGGGCAAACCGCACCACCATCTGGAGATCCTCCAAGTGTTATAATCATGTCAGATTTCTTTCAATGGAATTATTTGCTTTTAAATTGCACTTCCGGTTTGAATGGGAATACTGGAAAGACCGTTCATTTCTTGCTATTTTCTGGGGAAGGAAAATTGGTAGATTCTGATTTCTCCATGTTTTGTTTTAAAATGTTTATTTAAATTAAAATGTTACTTTATTGCTAGAAATAGGCTTACTATCGATTGTTTTGGTTAACTAATGCTAATGAATGGTAACGAATGCAATAGGTAAATGTTTATTTAAATTAACATTTTACTTTATTGGGAAAAGTGAATGGGTTTTGGCTGGAAATCCCGCTAAATCTCGGTAACCCTGATTCCGCCATTAAACCCTAATCCACACCCACCACACACGTTCCACCGCAGCAAACTAGGACACACAATATATTCCACAACACTACTCAACCTTCCCCTCAACAGCAGGAAGTAGCTCCCTCACTTCCTTTCATCTTCCGCTGGCTGCCTGTTTTTAGTCTCCTCTAAATCCCATTACTAAAGGGTGCTCTCTGGCTGTCTCATCAAAAGCTGTGTAGAACAGGCTGCAGTGAACCGTGTGACCAGCTACTCAGCTACTCAGCTACTCAGGCTGCGTTTGTTCTTTAATTAGGGAGACTGGATTTGCTAGTCAGTGACATTAAGACAATAATTCACTACCATGGTACACTAAGGAGGAGACATAAGACTTATTTGAACTGCTAAAAAGTGGCTTATTAAATTACATCATAGCCCTGCAAGAGTATGCCATGTTGTCGCTGAGCATTGGTCGAGTGTGTGTTTGGTCGTCTGGGTGTTTAGTTGAGTGTTTGTTTGGATGGCCATTTGTGTGCTAAGTTGAGTGTGTTGAGTGTGTGCGTGCACGTGTCTCTGTGTGCACGTTTGTGTATCTGTGTGTTTGATTTGACCCCCCGTGTCGGATTATCACGCTCTTGCAGCGTGATGTCTAATACACACATCTGCCAATCATTCTTAGAGAGGCTTACCGGCAGAATGGGAAAAAAAACTAACTGGATTTAAGAAACAGATTTACTAGCCTGTCTACCAAAGCAGAGTGTCTGGACACATTCAGTCACACCTAGTTACTAAAGCACTGATCGATTGGACACATTGCACACTAACTCAATTTAACCTCTACTTACTACCCCCCTATATCTACTTATAGCTCTCACCACCTTTATTTGCTACCCCTCTCTGCTAAACTTCTCCTGGGGTGCTGCTCTGTGGCTGACCATGTTGCTGTGTCAGAGTGATATAAGGATATGGATGGGTGCTTAATTTTATCCTAAATGTGTTTTTGGCATATCCTAACTCTCCCTTAGAAACCCCCTGAGAATGGGGTCACAGCCAGAATGCTCATTATCCAGCGACCCTGTGGCATTTTTCTCCTTGTAAGCTCGTGGATTCGAACTAGCGACCTTTCGGTTACTGCCCCAGGAGTACTGTGTCAGTAAAAATACACATTTCAATGCAAATGAACAATAAAGTCCTATTCTTTTCTATACAATTCTCTCTCTACTAGATCCCTCT